>NW_026115098.1:2135297-2215723 GCF_025201925.1 Gopherus flavomarginatus
CTATATAGGCTATACTAAGATGTAAAGAGCAGGCTGCGTTCTCTCTGGAGACGAGCTGCTCTTCTATGATGCGTGCACTTGTCAAGTAAAGAGCTGTTGATCGGACCTTGCTGGTGTGCCTGTCTCTCTCGCGGTCAGGACAACGAACTTTGCAGTCTGGGTTAGAGTCCCTGAAACTCTTTGGCGACTCCGCCGGGGACCCGTCTGACTCTCCGGCGGGGGATCGGACCTGCGGCAAGCAGCGCGCATCCTTCCAGTTAGAGGAGACTTGCCTGGTGATCTGATCTCTGCGTTGGCGATAGGGCGTTGTTCTGGAACAGCTCTGAAACTCTTGGAAAAATTCCAGCAACGGTCCACCTACCCATGAGTAGGGTCCAGGTTGTCGGGGTTAGAGTCCCTGACTACTTAGGTCTGGGTTAGAGTCCCAGTCCAGGTCTGGGTTAGAGTCCCAGTCCAGGTTTTTGCACAGGATCCAAGATGTCTGGGTTAGAGTCCCAGCCTGGTTTTGAGTTTCAGTTCCAGGTGTTCAAGTCCCTGGAGAGGTAAGCAAGCGCTCGATGCGGGGCGGTGGGGGTTAAGTTCCCTTTACCTCGACCCGGGGAGGAGGGGTTAGAGTCCCTTCATGAAGAGGGGTTAGAGTCCCTTCATTAAAATGAGACCAAGTTGGTAGTAAGTGCCCGGGGGATGCCCCGTTGTCTCTGATACTTAGAGATTGGAAAGAGATTTCTGAGGACAGCTGATCTAGTTAAATTTAAGATGAGAAATCTGTGTTGGATCCAATGGCCATCATTTACCTTTCATTTGTCCCCAACTAGAGACTGGCCGGTGGGTGAAACCTTTTCCACAGATAGGAGGAACTCCTTAAGGGATATTTTTGGTTGATCTTAGGCCGAGACAAATGGATTACTGTTTGTATGGTATAATTATAAACCCATGGAGGGATGGGTAGCTTTTGAAGCTGTTTGTATGGAGAGCTCTTGTAAAAAATCACCCACCATATGCACCAGAGCCACACTGGGAGGAGGACAATTTTGTTCCTGTTCTTCCCCGTCTGATGGAGTGCTAGGATTCAAAAGCAGGTTAGGGACAGTTCAGGGACAGAGGAGAATCAAGGGGGAGCTCAGAGTGATGTTCCCTCATCTTCAGAGGAATCAGGCAGCCTCACCCCCTCTGTGCAGCCTCCAGCCAGCCTTTTGCAAACTTGGTCAGGGACTGCTTTTCAAACACCCCCAATATTACAGCAGCCCTTGTCCTTGCCCTTGTGGACCCCCACTAGGTTACTTAACTCCATGAGAGAGAATGTTTCTGAGACACCGCTGATATTACAAGCCTCATTGAGAACTTATCTGGTTCTACTGGTTGCTGGGGGAATATGAGATGGTTTTACCCATACCCTGTTTGCAACTTCAAATTTGTTTAACTGGCAGTGCACTATGCCTCACTTATGAGACAATCCTGAGGCAGTGGAAAGAATGTTCTGCACAATCTTTTTCACTCATGTGCCCACTTGGGCAAATGTAAATCAGTTATTAGATACTCTCATGACAGAAGATGAAAGACAAAAAGTAAAAGAAAAATCTGCAGCTCATTTGAATGCACCTTGGCTAATTACTGACCCTAACTGGAATCCCAATAATCCAGCTCAAAAGACAAAGTTGGATGGATTTTTTAAAAGCTGTTTTGAATGGTATTAGAGATGCAGGGGAGGCTACTCCAAATTGGAGCAAGGTGACTGCTTGTGTTCAGCATCCAGATAAGCACCTCTCTGACTTTTGTGCTCGACTGATTTGTGAAGTTAAAAAGCATGGGAATTTAAATCCTGAAACTGATCATGGAAAGGAGATGGTTAAAATGGTTTTCATGTCACAATGTGCAAAGGATATTGCAAAAAGATTTAGAAAGCATCCAGATGGTACGCAAGGGAAAAGTTTGTCTGAAGTAGTTAGCATTGCTACTAGAATGTTTAATGGGAAAGAGAAAAAGAAAGAAAAAGACATAAGGAACGGGTTAATTTAAAAATCATCTTGGCCCCGGGATGGAAGGAGGGGGGTGCTCTGCGTTCAGGGTCAGGAATCGGCGCAGGACTGTGCTTGGTGCAGGGAGGGGCTGCTTTCGGCCCCAGCTGGCTGTGAAGGAAAAAATATAGACAGAGGCGAAGCAAAGGAAATACAAGTTACAGAACTGAAATTACATTTGCAAAGCTTAACTGTCCAGTAAGATCCAACAGTGTGCCTTTGTGACCCTGGAGTCGGTGTGGCTTGGTGACACCAAAGAAGCCACAGGCAGCCGACCTGGACTGGAATCTCTGAAAGAGACGCCGCAGGAGATTCCAGGGTGTAAAAGAACAGCCCTCCCAAGAGCAGAAGCATGTTGGAAATTCTGGACAAGCTGTATACAGGATAATCTCCCTTCCACCTCTCCCCCTCCTCTGAACATTATACACAGAAGTGGCCAGTCTGGACGTACGTGTGTAAGTATGAAAGGAGCTTCGGGCTTGGGGCATTAATATTTTCCTGAGTGATGTGGGAGCGTTCCCAACACTCTCCGTTGTTGTTTTATTATTTTATTAATGAAGCTTTAAAATTCAGTTATATGGTGTGTTTTCTTTATCTTCCCCCAACGATCCTGTAGTGTCAGCCTGATCATCTGACATGAGGGATAGATTGGTAACAGAAATTTGTCACAGTTTGGTGAGCAATTAAGAAGGGGGGAGCCCTGCAGAATTTACACCATCTATTTGTTTTACCCTTGTTATTTTGTGTTTGCTTTGCTTGGTACTGTTGGTGTTATATGCTGAGAACTGCATGAGTAAAAGTGAGTCCTAATAGGATAAGGAAACACTATCTGGTTCTGGTTCTGTTCTATTTAACCAGTTACTGTTGTTGTTTTTTTTTCTCTGTTCATTTGGGTGTTAGGAGTGTGGGTGGAACTGAACCTCTTGTTCGTAATTCCTCGGAGTGGAAGCCATGTGTGCGAGACAGCTCTGAGGTTAAATTGAGATCCTTCTGTCCTGTCCCCTGTAGCGGTCAGTGTATAGAAGTGGGAAAGTCTGGCTTAGACTGTAATTCCCTCTGCTCTCTGTGTAATTCTCTTTTCTGTTTAAGTGTCAAACAGATGAATGAGTCTCTGGGTAAACCCTCTAAGAGTAGTCCTTCAAATTATATGTTAAGTAAATGGCCTTTGCCCAATGGGCCATGTGTCTTCGTCTAGGTGGCAAGCCTCATGAAGGAGGACTCGGGTAGTCTTGTGAGTAAGAATGTTTAAGGGAAGAGACCAGGAGGGGTGGGGGGCTAGTTGAGAAGCCCACCCTCCTAGCTAAACTGGTAGTGGAAGAAGTTGGTGCCTATGGAAGGGACGGTTCAGTGAGAAAAGCAGGATCGGGCCCAGGCGGGCAAGCAACAGACAGAGAGATTGGAAAACAGGTTGGAAAACTTCAAGGGTGTAGTGGAAGGAAGGAGTAAGTAAGTGTAAGCATGGGGATTTCAAATACCCAGAACTTACTTGGAATGGTGATTTGAGTTGATAAAAGTGGCTGTTGGGAGACAAGCAAGTGATTTAAGGGAGAGTGAGAAGTTAACTCTGTAGTTGCTGGAGGAAACAGCAGTTGAACTTTGTAAAAATGCTAAAGAGGAAAGTTCTTGGTGTCTTTGAAATGTTTGTAAATAAATTGAGGCAAAGAAATTGTTAATTGCAATCATTTAGAATTTAGTTAAATTAGCTGAAGAATGTATATAGTGCTATGTAATTGAAATTTTATTAGGCTGTAAGGGCACTATAAGTAGTGATGTTTTCTTTCAGTGTTTGAAAGCAAGAGGTAAAAGTAAAAAGCAAGCCAGAAAGCATCTGTATTCATGCAAATTATCTAACTGATAAGGTAGGGGCCACTGAAACCTGGGCTGCCTATGAAACACATAAAATATGGGATAATTCCTCTGTTTTTCCTGAAATCAACAAGGGTATTTGTCTATTTTAAGCAATGATTGTCTGCCCAGAAGGGGTAGACCTCTGTTTTTTTGTCTTTCAGATAATCAGAGAAAACTGATGCCAGCTAAACAGCATTCAACGTACCATGCATTTACTGGCACAATAGAAATTATGTTTTGTGTTCTATGTTCTGTCTTGTGGTGTTTGTCTTGTGGCCGGAATTTTTGTGTTTAATATTTTTATAAAATAATCTAGTTTAAAATCAAACAAAAAGGTTAAATTAAAATGCAGATACTTGTTTTGTTCAACTTGGAATACAAAGTGTTTAGATAAATCAGGAGAATGTGATATACTAAAGTCTAATGCATTTCCTTAAGTAAGGAAAAGAAACTTTATTGGTCAAATTGTTAATTGCAAAAATTGTTGTTAAAATTTGCATACCAACAGTCTTTGAAAGCAAGGAGCACAACCAGGACCCCTCAATCGAGTCCTTCTGGGGGTTCAGGAAGCTTAGTTCCCAGTTTGGGATTCCCTGAATTCCAACAACCCGGCTCCAAACCAAAACTGAACTAACTCCCTCCAGCCAGCCCCTTCCTTTATTCAGCTTCCTGGGCAAAGGTGCTGACCCCCTCCCCGCTGCCTAGCTTAAGTTACAGGCTTAGGTCCTGTCCCTCACCTAAAGTCACCCGCTGCTCTCCCAGTCCCCACACAGACAGTCCCCACTCCATCACAGTAATCCCCAGAGCAACAGGAAAGGGAGGGGGGAAGCTGTGAGACTCCATGTGCTGCAGCTTGCTGGGGCTGGGGGGCTGGCTGGCTGCTAGAAGGGGGTGCCACCTGTGAATAGGGAAGAGGTGTGACCAAGGAGTAGAAGGCTTTGGCCCAGGTAGCACCCTCAGAAGACTTCCCCAGACAGGCTTAGGGATGCTGGTGTGACCTCGCCTGGCAGCCCCCAAAGATGGAACTGGGTGGACTAACTGGACAGGGCCCCTCTCTATCTGAAGCTGGGCAAGGGAGGTATGTGGATCCCACCAGAAGGTAAAATGGTAAGTAAGGAAGGGGAGGCTCTACTGGACCTGGACAGCTTCAGATACAGGACAGGAGGATTTCCACTTCTGAGCCATGAAAATAGAAATTGACTTTTCCTTTCCAGATGTATCTAATATTCATAAAGGGAATCTAGCCCCTGCCTTCCAGATCTGAACACCTCAAAATCAGGAGTGCTCTAGCTCAATTTGGGCAGCTGTTACTTCATTTCTCCCAAATCAAATATGCTGATCCACTGTCATTTACTGTAGAAAAAGTAGGAGAAAATTGAGCAACAAACGATGGGGTCTTCACAGTGCTAACGAGGGCTGGAATTGCTATTTTCAACAGCCATTACACTTTTTTTTTTAGTTTTGTTTGTTTAAAAGGAAGACAGTGATATTGCACTGGCAAATTCCCCATAGAAACAAAGAATGGAACAAAAGAATAATAAAGGCACCTCAACTTTCCTCATTTATGTAGGACGGTCTTATTAGATGGATCCAGACATCTTCCAATCACAGAAGCTGATAATTGTTCCACTTTACTGCAGTTCTGTAACCATGCAGAAACCTAGAGGAGGAAAGTGCCTAACTCCAGAGTCTGCAGCTGCCTAGGGCCAGTGCTGAGGATTTAGAGTCCCTAGTGCTGCCCTTGCAAGGTTCAAGCATGCTCAGCCTTGGCATTGCCTCCGCTCCTGCGGCTAGTAGCTGCAGCTGTCTAAGGCTGGCCTCTGGCAGTTGCCCCATGGCTGTAGCTAGAGAAACTACAAGTGGCTGTATGACTCCTGGGGCCATTAAGCTAGAGCACCTAAAGACACTGGAGTTAACCTCAAGGAACAGAGGTCACCAGTAGGAAAGGAATGTCGGGGGAGCAGGGAAGGCGGGAGCAGGTCAGGCTTGCAGAGGGAGCTTCCAGCTGGTTGGGAGCATGTCCAAAGTAGAAAGGAAACAAGTATGGGGAGAGGTGGTGGTGACCAGGTAGCAGACTAGCACGTAGATGGGAGCAGAGGGAGAGACGCTGGTGTCTTCAGATTCCCAAGGGCTAAGTCCTCACTTTGGGGAAATGGTGTTTGCAGGTGGCTTGCTCACATGGCAGGATGGGGGCTGAGGGAGGGATCTGTCAGAACTGATCAGGTGTCTGCTGGCTTTAGGACTTTGAGCTGAGACTAGGACCACATGCAGTGACTGGTGACATGGGGGGGTACTGGAGACATGGCTAGAGAAGGTCTGAATGAGGAAAGAGATAAATCTGTGGGGAGTTTCCTTGGTCACTATGAAAGTTCTGCTCACTGTGGACACTGGTAAACCCACATGGGTGTACAGCTCAATAAGAAAACCCGCGGGCTGAGGGAGCTGTGTATGGCAATGCATATAGTCATGGAGAGGTGTGTGATCAAAATGAAAAATGTCTCTGAGGTTCAGTACCGGGTATACGAAGGCACCAATGGCACTGCCCCACCAGGCCCACACTCGGAGCCCACAGTGACTATATTGGGGCCCACAAATATGTTTGGTGCCAGGGCCAACAAAAGGTTAATCCAGCCCTGACTGCCTGAGCACTATTTCAGCCTCACATTTTTGGGTGGAACTCCCACAGTGAGAGCTGCAGAGCACTCCCCCGCAACACACACGCACACACTCGTCCTGGTGTTGGGAGGGGAACAGGAGAAAGGACAAAAGAAGAGATGAAGAGAAAGGAGGGAGGGACAGGTGGATGGAGGAAAAGGTGAAACACAAAGGACAAACCCTAATGTCCCCATGATTCTAAGGGACAAAATCCCAGGTACGGAATAAAATTCTGCCTCCTTAAGCTCATGTTTTCCATGCCTAGAATTCAACTCTCACCAGATGGATCAGACTGAACAGGTTTCACACCTCCAGGAGGCTCTTACCTTCTAAAGAGGGACGGCTGTTTTCTAGTAAAATCACTACAAGGGAAGGAGAAAACTGGAAAGAGGTTTCTCCTGGCGCTCACGTCCGTGAACCCGAATACTCTCTCAGTCCTCAGACAGAGACCTGGAGAAGGAGACTTGCTGAAGCAAAGCCACAGGGGTCTCTGAGGTTTCCCTAGCCCCTGGCCCCTGACTGATGTCAGGATCTCTCTGTGAGGTCACCACCTGCTCACCAATAGTCTTTGACCAATAGTGTGAGGTCCTGCAAAAGGCCTTTGTGATGTCACTGCCACACCCCGCCCTTGCTGTGCCAATGTCCTGCCCCGGCCAGGCACTTTGGAGCTTTGAGCTACTCCCTGTGGATCACCTCACTCAAGGAGCTTTTCTATAGAGCATCCTCAGATGTCTAAGCACACGAGTGCCATGGCAATGAACTGACACACATGGCACCAAGATGAGATCATTAGTAGACTAACCTATAGGAGAAGGACACCCCAGCATTAGTAGGGGAGAAATCCCTACTGAACATGCATTACACCTAGCAGCCCCTGCGTGGGGTCGGGCAGGGGCTGCGGAGGGGGGAGACCTGGGAAAGGGATGGATGGAAAATGTCTGTGCAGCCGGGACATGGCCGGGGGGCGAGGGGAGAAGAGCAGGTGACCCCTGAGGAGCGGGGAGAAAAAGGGAGGGCTGAGATCCCCTCGGAATTACCACTGCCCCCTCCGTGGAGACCCCCCTCCTCTCCTGTCCTGCCCCCTTTCTCCCTAGAGAGCAACAAGCAACATCCAGGCTGACACCCCCTTCCCTCAAACCCCTGAGAAGTTCCCTGTTCCCCTCCCCCCATTGTGCCCCATTTTCTCTCCCCTTTGCCAATGGCCAGTTCAGATCTCAGGTTTGGGGTGTTTCCCCCCATTTTCACCTGCAGTGATTTGTCCTTGTGTAGGTGGGAAATGGTTCCCCCGAGTGCTTTCTGAACTGGGCAGAGGCTGGGGGGGGGCCTGAGACAGGGACACCTCTGGGCTGGGCTGGGGGGGCCACTCTCTGCTGGCAACAGGGCGTGGGAAGGGCCAGGAAGGGGAGGGGGGAGCAAGTGTCCCCCATAGAGAGGGTCCAGCCCCAGGCTGCTACCAGTAGCACATTCCTATCCTGGCCGGGGGGGGGGCTTTCTCCAGCTGGGACCTGCCCCCTAGGCAGCCCCAGGCTCTGACCGCACCAGCCCCGCCTGGAGCCCCCAGTGAGTGAGAGACCCCGGAGGGGGAGGAGGAGGGAGCACTGGGCCCTGACAGGAAAGTGACTCTCTCCCCTCAGATCTTGGTGTTTTCCTCTCATGTTATCAAATATGCAGTTTGTGACACAATTTCTTTGCAAATCTCAAAGATTCAAATAAAATAACCTAAACATTTGCCCCACTTCTCTCTAGTTGTCTATTTCTAATTGAATATGCCCTGAGATTTTCCTGTCTCTAATTATAAAATAATAAGAAAATCTCAGATTTACACCTTTTCTCAGATTATTGAACACAAAATGTTTGCAAATGTTGCCCATTTCCTCTTTATTCATTTATCAAGTATTCATGTGAAACACTCAGATTTTACCTCCTATCAACAACTGATATAAAATCCCTCTGATTTTCCACTTTCCTCTCTATAATTTGCAAAATGGATCCAAAATCTCTGATTTCCACCCTTTGTCTTTCATTTCTGAACACTGATCTGAAAGCTCAGGTTTTCCCTCTGTGTCATTATCAAATGTCAATTAACAATCCTCTCAAGTTTTGTGCTGTTCCTTATGTTTCTAAATCCCAAAAACTTCTTCCTTCGGGGGAACCTGTTGCCCTGAGTCGCTCTCCATTCTGGATGTTGCAGGGGATTACATTTCCCAGTGATTGTCTTTCCCCTCTCCTTTGAGGATCATTTGTTCCCTCTTTTAGCTAAAGAAAGAGACCAGCCTGATATTTAATACACATCAAAGCCGGAGGCCTCCCCCTGTTTGGGGATCAGTGGTTCGCAGCTGGTAGTGGGAGAGTTGGCTGGCCCCTTTTCTTTTCTCCAGCTGGCACAGGATGAGGGGGTCACTCTGAGTGCAGCATGTCTTGAGAAGTATCCCAAACCACAAGACAAATGGTCTCTGTGAAGGGTTGCTTCCCACAGTGCTAAGATGTAGCCACCTCTGGCAGGATCCATGGTGGCTACTATTTGCTAGTGACAGGCCACGGAAATTTCTTACCTATTTTGCCCCTCCATGCCAGGCCTGCACAACATACGGCCCACGGGCAACGTGCGGCCCGTGAAGTCTCACTGTGCGTCCCGCAGCCGGGAATCAAAGGGCTCTGGGCTGCCCGTAGCCGCGGGGAATCCAAACCCCTTTAAAGTTCAGCCGCGGCCGGGATTCAAAAGGTTCTGAGCTGCCGGCAGCCGCAGGGAGCCCAGAGCTCTTTAAATCTCAGCCGCGGCCAGGATTTATAGGGCTCTGGGCAGGCGGGCGGGGAGCTCAGAGCTCTTTAAATCCCAGCCACCAGGGCCGGCTTTAGGCCAATTTAACCAATTCCCTTGAATCGGCCTCGCTCCTAAGAGGACCCCGCACCCAAGCCCCAGTACCAGCAAAAGCCAGTGCGCTGTACCAGGGTGGCCCAGTTTCCCCAGGGGGCAATTTAAAAGGCCTGGGGCTCCCAGCAGGGGCTGGAAGCCCAGGCCCTTTAAATTGCCACTAGAGCCCTGCTGCTGGAGCCCTGGGGTATGGCTGCGGGGCTCTGGGGGCTATTTAAAAAGTCTAGGACTCCCATTGCTTCTACCTCCCCGGCCCTTTAAATAGCCACTGGAGCCCCGCCGCTTCCCCAGGGTTCCCGCGGCTATTTACAGAGCTGGGGCAGTGGAAGCAGGGGCGCCCCGGGCCCTTGAAATAGCCCCCAAGCCCCAGGCTGCTGCTGCTACCCTAGTGGGAGAGGGGGGAGGAGGAGGAGGAGAAGGAGGCACTCACCATAGAGGATGGGCTGTACCCCCTGTACCTGCACCCCCTGCGCTGCCTGCAGCCAGCCCGTCCCCAGCCAGCCCCTGCTGCACCCCCTGCCCACACCAGCCCCGCACCTCCTGCCCTGCTTGCACCAGTTCCTGCCTGCAGCCTGCCCATCTCCAGCCAGCCCCACACCCCCTGCCTTGCCTTCAGCCCTGCACCAACCCCTGTCTCCAGCCAGCCCTGCACCCCCTTCCCTGTCTCCAGCCAGCCTCTGCCACACTGCCTGCCCTGCCCGCACCAGCCCTGCACCCCCTGCCCTGTCTCCAGCCAACCCCTGCCATACTGCCTGCCCTGCCCGCACCAGCCCTGCACCCCCTGCCCTGTCTCCAGCCAACCCCGTACCCCCTGCCTTGCCTTCAGCCCTGCACTAACCCGTCTCCAGCCAACCCCTGCCACACCCCGCTGCCTGAAGCCAGCCAGTCCCGCACTCCTTTGTCTCCAGCCCTGCCAACCCATGCCGCACCCTCCCTGTGGCCCTGCCTGAAGCCAGCCAGCCCACCCCACACCTCTTGTCTCCAGCCTGCCCCACACCCCTTGCCCAGCCTGCAGCCAGACCCTACCTCTCGCATCCTCCCCCTCCCCCACCTCCAGCCAGCCCCATGTTCACTGGTGCCCTGCAGTTCCGAGGGAAGTAACCCTGCACACCTGCTTCAATGAGATGGGCAGGGAGCAGCTGGGACCCACACATGTGCACCCTAGCACACCCTAAGGGAGTGGCAGAGCTCATTTCTAGTTCAGACCCATCTTTTTAAAAAAGAACTTTTAGGTAGGGTTAACATACATCTGTACTTTCCCGGACATGTCAGGCTTTTTGGTTCTTAAATCGCCATCTGGGAGGAAAATACGGACGTATGGTAACCCTACTGGTACAAAAAATACATACTGTGGCAGAACTTTTTATAGGGAACCGGTTGTTAAGAACTGAAAGGCTTTTTTTTCCCCAGTCATCCCTGCGGGGCCCCGCACTTCCTAAAGCCGGCCTGCCAGCCACGGCCGGGATTCAAAGGGCTCTGGGCTGCTCGCAGAGATTCCCGGCCGCAGCTGAGGTTTAAAGGTCTCAGGGCTCCCCACCGCCACGGGCAGCCCAGAGCCCTTTGAATCCCGGCAGCAGCTGAGATTTAAAGGGCTCAGGGATCCCTGTGGCTGCAGGCAGCACAGAGCCCTTTGAATCCTGGCGGCAGCTCCAGGGGATGGAGTGAGGCTGGGATTTCAAGGGCTCAGGCTCCCCTCAGCAGCAGGAGCTCTGGGACCTTTAAATCCCTGCCCCAGCCCTGAAAAGCTCCGGGTTCCCCCAGTCGTCAGAGCCCCAGGCCCTTTAATTTGACCCTGAGAGCTCCCAGCCACCTCTTTGGCTGGGAGTCCCTGGTTGATTTAACATCAAGTAACACCTCCCCACCACCAACCTTCCTTTTTGACCCACAGCTGTTTTGGTGGGGCGGCGCTGGGGAAGGAGGGTTTGTTTCTGCAGGACTGGGCGGGGTGTTTCCGCCAGGCTGGGAGGTCCTGAGTGGGGGGTGTTTCCGCAGGGCCGGGGGGTTTCGGTCCTCAGCTGTTTTCTTTGGAGCATTGTGGCCCTCGCTGTTTTACTCAAAGTACTGTACAGGAACTTTTCAGGGGGATTAAGGCAAAATGCCACATTTATTAGTAATACAGGTATCAATTAATACTCTATGATATGCACATGAGATATATATCACAGTCATGCATTCACGCACACACACAGACATAAACACACTCCGTCTTGCTGTTGTTACCAACTAGTTGCTCCCCTTAACTGCACTGGCCAGGTGAGTTAGATGGGGGAGGGGTGGAGCCGGGCTTCTACCGATCCAAATCAATGGTCCGATGGTGACAAGACGAGATCCGGGGTCCTTCTGCAAGACACCTCGCATTTATAGCAGCTTCCCTCTTATGCAAATCTAGACCAGATTCAAAATCTGGGTCTGCGTCCGTTGGTCTTTGTGCTGCTTTTCTCTGGGTGTTGTCCCAATGCTGCTCAAAGAGGGTGTTTTCTAAAGAAGGTGCTAGCTTCTATCATAACCTTAGTCCCAGATTTGGACCTTAGCGTCCAAAATATGGGGGTTAGCATGAAAACCTCCAAGCTTAGTTACCAGCTTGGACCTGGTACTTGCTGCCACCACCCAAAAAATTAGAGTGTTTTGGGGCACTCTGGTCCCCCTGAAAAACCTTCCCTGGGGACCCCAAGACCCAAATCCCTTGAGTCTCACAACAAAGGGAAATAATCCTTTTTCCCTTCCCCCCTCTCTGTTCCCAGTCCTGGAAACAAAAGTACTTTCCTATTCCCCCAGAGGGAATGCAAAATCAGGCTAGCAAATCCAACACACAGATCTCCCTTGCTTTCTTCCTCCCACCAATTCCCTGGTGAGTACAGACTCAATTTCCCTGAAATTTCCCAGTAAAGAAAACTTCAACAGGTCTTAAACGAAAGCTTTATATAAAAAAGAAAGGAAAAATACATACAAATGGTCTCTCTGTATTAAGATGACACAATACAGGGTCAATTGCTTAAAAGAATATTGAATAAACAGCCTTATTCAAAAAGAATACAAATCAAAGCACTCCAGCACTTATATTCATGCAAATATCAAAGAAAAGAAACCATATAACTTACTAGCTGATCTCTTTGTCCTTACACTTAGAAACAGAAGACTAGAAAGTAGAAACTACTTCTCCAAAGCTCAGAGAAAGCAGGCAGACAGAAAACAAAGACTCAGACACAAACTTCCCTCCACCCAGAGTTGAAAAAAATCCGGTTTCCTGATTGGTCCTCTGGTCAGGTGCTTCAGGTGAAAGAGACATTAACCCTTAGCTATCTGTTTATGACACGCCCCCCAAATGGCAGACAGTGGGGAAGCTCACTGGCGGCGATTTCCTTCTAGAACTTTAAAATAAACAGATTACTACAACACATGCACCTTTACATATACTACTAAGTATATAACTAACAGACTTCTACATTTTAAGAACACTTTTTAACTACTGAATTCTGGGAAACTCTCACGGGAGAGTGCATCAGCAACTTTATTAGAAGCTCCTGTGATGTGTTGAATTTCAAAATCAAAATCTTGGAGAGCTAAACTCCAACGAAGAAGTTTCTTGTTGTTCCCCTTGGCAGTATGAAGCCACTTTAGTGCAGCATGATCAGTTTGTAGTTGGAACCGCCGTCCCCAAACATATGGGCGTAGCTTTTCCAGGGCGTACACAATGGCATAGCATTCCTTTTCACTGACTGACCAGTGACTTTCCCTCTCAGACAGTTTCTTACTGAGAAACACGACAGGATGGAAGTTGTGATCTGTTGCTTCCTGCATGAGCACTGCTCCTATACCACGCTCAGATGCATCTGTGGTTACTAGGAATGGCTTGTCAAAGTCCGGGGCCCTGAGCACAGGGTCAGACATGAGCGTTGCCTTAAGTTGGGTAAAGGCCTTTTGACACTCATCAGTCCACTTAACTGCATTTGGCTGGGTCTTTTTGGTCAGGTCGGTCAATGGGGCAGCGATTTGGCTGTAGTGTGGTACAAATCGCCTGTAGTATCCGGCCAAGCCTAAGAAGGATTGGACCTGCTTCTTTGACTTTGGGACAGGCCACTTTTGGATAGCATCCACCTTGGCCTGTAGGGGGTTTATGGTTCCTCGACCCACCTGGTCCCCCAGGTAAGTCACTCTGTTTTGGCCTATTTGACACTTTTTGGCCTTAACAGTTAGTCCGGCCTGCCTGATGCGCTCAAAGACCTTTTCCAGGTGTAGTAGGTGTTCGGGCCAGGAGTCTGAAAAAATGGCCACATCATCGAGGTAGGCAACTGCAAATTCTCCCAGTCCAGCTAGTAGACCATCTACCAGCCTCTGGAAGGTGGCGGGTGCATTTCGAAGGCCGAAAGGAAGGACATTGAATTCATACACCCCCGCATGGGTGACGAATGCTGACCTCTCCTTGGCAGGTTCATCTAGCGGTACTTGCCAGTACCCCTTGGTTAAGTCTATTGTAGAGATGAACTGGGCACGTCCCAACTTCTCCAATAGCTCATCGGTACGTGGCATTGGATAGTTGTCCGGACGAGTGACAGCATTTAGCTTACGGTAGTCCACGCAAAAGCGTATTTCCCCATCTGGTTTGGGTACCAGAACCACTGGAGATGCCCATGCACTGGTAGATGAGCGGATTATACCCATCTGTAGCATGTTCTGGATCTCCCGTTCTATAGCAGCTTGGGCATGAGGAGACACCCGGTAGGGTGGGGTTCTGATTGGGTGAGCATTACCTGTATCAATGGAGTGGTATGCCCGTTCAGTCCGTCCTGGGGTGGCTGAGAACAATGGGGCGAAGCTAGTGCACAGCTCCTTGATTTGTTGCCGCTGCAGACGTTCCAGGGTGGTTGAGAGGTTCACCTCTTCCACGCCACCGTCTTTTTTCCCGTCGTAGTAGACACCGTCAGGCCACTCAGCATCATCTCCCTGGACTGTAAACTGACAAACCTGTAAGTCTCTGGAATAGAAAGGCTTGAGAGAATTAACATGGTACACTTTAGGCTTTAGTGAGGAATTGGGAAATGCTATGAGGTAGTTTACAGCTCCCAGGCGCTCTTGGACCGTGAATGGCCCTTCCCATGATGCTTCCATCTTATGGGCCTGTTGCGCCTTCAAGACCATAACCTGGTCTCCTACCTTGAAGGAACGTTCTTTGGCATGTCTGTCATACCAGGCTTTTTGCTCTTCTTGAGCATCCTTTAGGTTCTCTCTAGCAAGGGCTAAAGAGTGTCGGAGGGTGCTTTGTAGGTTGCTTACAAAGTCCAGAATGTTAGTTCCTGGAGAAGGCGTAAACCCCTCCCATTGCTGCTTCACCAACTGTAATGGTCCCTTAACCTCGTGACCATACACAAGTTCAAATGGTGAAAACCCTAAACTGGGATGTGGTACAGCCCTGTAGGCAAACAGCAACTGCTGCAACACTAGGTCCCAATTATTGGAGAATTCGTTGATGAATTTTCGTATCATGGCCCCCAAAGTTCCATTGAACCTTTCCACCAGGCCATTGGTTTGATGGTGGTACGGGGTGGCAACCAAGTGATTCACCCCATGAGTTTCCCACAGTTTTTCCATGGTCCCTGCCAGGAAATTAGACCCTGAATCTGTAAGGATGTCGGAGGGCCAACCTACCCTGGCAAAGATGTCTGTTAAGGCCAGGCACACAGTGTTAGCCCTGATGTTGCCTAGAGCTACTGCTTCCGGCCATCGGGTAGCAAAGTCCACTAAAGTCAGTACGTACTGCTTTCCTCTGGGCGTCTTTTTTGGGAAAGGGCCCAGAATATCCACAGCTACTCGCTGAAATGGGACCTCAATTATGGGGAGTGGCTGGAGAGGGGCCTTGACCTGGTCTTGAGGCTTTCCCACTCTTTGGCATACCTCACAAGACCGGACATACTTGGCAACGTCCTTGCCCATCCCCTCCCAGTGGAAGGACTTCCCCAACCGGTCCTTGGTTCTGTTCACCCCAGCATGGCCACTGGGATGATCATGGGCTAAGCTTAAGAGCTTCCCCCGGTACTTAGTTGGAACCACCAACTGTTTTTGCGGCTGCCATTCTTCCCGGTGTCCACCAGAAAGAATTTCCTTGTATAAAAGTCCTTGGTCTATAACAAACCGGGATCGATTAGAAGAGCTGAGAGGCGGTGGGGTGCTCCGTGCCACCGCCCAAGCTTTCTGAAGGCTGTCATCTGCTTCCTGCTCAGTCTGGAACTGTTCCCTTGAGGCTGGGGTCACCAGTTCTTCCTCAGACTGTGGACTTGGGCTTGGTCCCTCTGGAAGCGATGTAGGTGATGGGGTTGTTTCCGTTGCTGGTGAACCGCTCTCCGCTGGTGCACCTGAGGGTATTTCAGGCTCTGGCTGAGCCTTTTGGGTATGGCTGTCTGTTGCTTCTGCCAGTTGTGGCTCGCTGGCGCCCACTGGCGTTGAGTTTGAAGATGTGGTTGCACTTGCTGGTGCTGGTTGCTGTTCCAGTTCCGGGCCTGGGACTGGAGATGCTGTGGCTGTTTCAGTGGTAGGCATGGAATCCGGGTCCACTACCTCTGTCTGGGTCTCTGGTAACACAGACGGGGCCTCTGTGGACGGCTCAGGAACAGGAATGGGTCTGGAAGCTTGCCTGGTTTGGCTACGTGTAACCATTCCCACTCTCTTGGCCCGCCTCACCTGGTTGGCCAAGTCTTCCCCCAGTAGCATGGGGATAGGATAATTGTCATAGACTGCAAAAGTCCACATTCCTGACCAGCCTTTGTACTGGACAGGCAGTTGAGCTGTAGGCAAGTCTACAGCTTGTGACATGAAGGGGTAAATTGTAACTTTGGCCTTTGGGTTGATGAATTTGGGGTCAACGAAGGATTGGTGGATAGCTGACACTTGTGCCCCCGTGTCTCTCCCCGCAGTAACCTTCTTTCCGCCCACTCTCAAATTTTCCCTTCGCTCCAAGGGTATTTGAGAGGCATCCGGGCCTGGGGATCTTTGGTGTGATGGTGGTGTAATGAATTGCACTCGCATGGTGTTCTTTGGACAGTTGGCCTTGATATGTCCCAGTTCATTACACTTAAAGCATCTTCCATCTGATGGGTCACTGGGCCGAGGTAAGTTACTGGAGACTGGTGAGGTGGAAGGGTAGGGTGTCTGTGGCTTTACTTGGGTGGTATGTGGGGTCTTTGGCTGTCCTCGGTTGTAGGGTTTATGGTCTGTGTGCCCCCTGGGGTAATCGTTCCCCTTGACAGTAGCTTTCTTGCTTTCTGCCAGTTCCATCCATTTGGCTCCAATCTCCCCCGCCTCAGCGAGATCTTTGGGTTTTCCATCTTGTATGTACCGTGTGATGTCTTCAGGAACACCATCCAAGAACTGCTCCATTTGTATGAGGAGGTGCAGTTCTTCCAAGGTTTGAACGTTGTTTCCTGTTATCCAGGCCTCATAGTTTTTTGCAATGTAGTAGGCGTGTTTGGGAAATGACACCTCTGGTTTCCACTTTTGGGTTCGGAAGCGCCGACGGGCATGATCTGGGGTTATCCCCATTCGGTATCTGGCCTTGGTTTGAAAAAGTTTATAGTCATTCATTTGCTGCTTAGGCATTTCAGCTGCCACCTCTGCTAAAGGTCCACTGAGCTGTGACCTCAATTCTACCATGTACTGGTCTTCGGGGATGTTGTACCCAAGACAGGCTCTTTCAAAATTTTCCAAGAAGGCCTCGGTGTCATCCCCTGCCTTGTAGGTGGGAAATTTCCTGTGCTGTGGAGCAATAATTGGCACCAGGTTGTTAGGGTTGGCTGGCACATGCAGCCCAGCTTTTGCCAAGTCCAGTTCATGTTTTCTCTGTTTTTCCTTCTCTTCATTCTCTTTTTGTTGTTTTTCCATTTCTTTTTGTTGTTTTTCCATTTCTTTTTGGTGTTTTTCCATGTCTCGGCGGTGGGCCGCCTCTTCTTCTTCTAGTTTTCTTTTGTGTGCTGCCTCTCTTTCTCTCTCTCTTATTTCCATCTCTGTTTGTTTTATTTCCAGTTGTCGCCTGTGTTCAGCTTCTTTGAATTGCTCTTCGGCCTCAATTTTTGCCTTAGAAGTCATGATTCCTGTTTTCTTGTGTTGGGGTGCCCTCCGGTGTTTATCTTCTGAACTGCAGGTTCTCTGTTGCCTCCTGAAGTCTGCCTAGCAACAGTGCCTTTAGCTAATTTTCAATGTTAAGTAAACCTGAAAAACCACTTTATTTGCATTTATATAGTGCTGGTAATGACTCTCAATGGGAGTGCTATTGTGTGACAAAAGACCCTTAACAGTCTCTTAATGGCTTCTCGCTTAACATGCAAGCCACAAACTGCCAGAGAGAGCAGAAAAAAAAATTCTCTCTGGTTCCCTTTTAAAACCAACTGTTTCTCTCTGCTAAAAAGCCCTTAGCAGAGAAGAGAAAAATATAATATTCCTACTGGCTTCTGGATTCTGTCTATATCCCACCGCTGCCACCATGTCATAACCTTAGTCCCAGATTTGGACCTTAGCGTCCAAAATATGGGGGTTAGCATGAAAACCTCCAAGCTTAGTTACCAGCTTGGACCTGGTACTTGCTGCCACCACCCAAAAAATTAGAGTGTTTTGGGGCACTCTGGTCCCCCTGAAAAACCTTCCCTGGGGACCCCAAGACCCAAATCCCTTGAGTCTCACAACAAAGGGAAATAATCCTTTTTCCCTTCCCCCCTCTCTGTTCCCAGTCCTGGAAACAAAAGTACTTTCCTATTCCCCCAGAGGGAATGCAAAATCAGGCTAGCAAATCCAACACACAGATCTCCCTTGCTTTCTTCCTCCCACCAATTCCCTGGTGAGTACAGACTCAATTTCCCTGAAATTTCCCAGTAAAGAAAACTTCAACAGGTCTTAAACGAAAGCTTTATATAAAAAAGAAAGGAAAAATACATACAAATGGTCTCTCTGTATTAAGATGACACAATACAGGGTCAATTGCTTAAAAGAATATTGAATAAACAGCCTTATTCAAAAAGAATACAAATCAAAGCACTCCAGCACTTATATTCATGCAAATATCAAAGAAAAGAAACCATATAACTTACTAGCTGATCTCTTTGTCCTTACACTTAGAAACAGAAGACTAGAAAGTAGAAACTACTTCTCCAAAGCTCAGAGAAAGCAGGCAGACAGAAAACAAAGACTCAGACACAAACTTCCCTCCACCCAGAGTTGAAAAAAATCCGGTTTCCTGATTGGTCCTCTGGTCAGGTGCTTCAGGTGAAAGAGACATTAACCCTTAGCTATCTGTTTATGACAGGCCATCAATATGTCTGCTCTTCTTTATTGGGCCCACTTGACAAGTTGTATTGTCCTTTGCTCTGGCTCCCATTCCCTCTTCAACTGTTGTAGCTGTCTGGAGGTGGGTGTCTTCCAAGCCTCACTCATTCACACCTCATTCAGTCAATAGAGCAATTGATTACAGAGTGCGGGGGAAGATCTTATTCTACTTCTAGCAAAAAGGCACATGTTTTCTTTTACTTTAACTATACTATCCTTAGGGGCTATAACATTTGATACAAAGTTTTCTACCAATTCTCTATATAGGGATCTAATACAAAGTTGTATGAAAATAGAGAGGCACAATGCCAAGTCATATGAATTACAAAATAACATCATGCCGGATGCAATGTCATAAAGATAAAGATACTTAATACAAAATAACACAATGCAACGTTATAAAGATTTATAGAGATAGTTAATACAGAGATTTCTCTACATCACCACTTTACGAGTTGTGCAGGCCTGCTGACGGCATTCGCGGGGCTTCTTGCTCGTGTGGATTCTCTGATGCTGAATAAGGTGAGAGCTGCGATTGAAGGTTTTCCCGCACTCACTGCATTCATAGGACCCCTCCTGTGTGTGGATTCTCTGATGCCGAATAAGGTGTGAGCTGCGACTGAAAGTTTTCCCGCACTCACTGCATTCAGGAGGGAGAGGATAGCTCAGTGGTTTGAGCATTGGCCTACTAAACCCAGGGTTGTAAGTTCAATCCTTGAGGGAACCATTTGGGAATTGGTCCTGCTTTGAGCAGGGGGTTGGACTAGATGATCTCTTGAGGTCCTTTCCAACCCTTATAAGCTAGGATTCTATGATAGGATCTCTTCCCTGTGTGGATTTTCTGATGCCCAATAAGGTGCGAGCTGCGACTGAAAGTTTTCCCGCACTCATTGCATTCACAGGGCCTCTCCCCTGTGTGGATTCTCTGATGTTGAGAAAGGCCTGATCTGTAAGTGAAGTTTTTCCCACACTCAGCACATGTATTTTTTTTGCTTTTCCCTGCAGATTTCCTGCTGTATTCTGGTTTCCTTAAGGCCCTTCTGAGTTCCCTGACAGGAAATAAATTTATCCATTTTCTCCCCTGGCTGGTTTCCCTGCTCTTTTTCTGGTCTGTGCTGAACCTCACACGTCATTGCATCACCTGCTGTGATAGAGACAGAAACCTCAAACAGGGATGGAAAGGGGAAGGCCAAACCAAAACAAGTGCTGGAGAGAGGACAAATAAAAATCAGGAACTCAGCTCCCCCCAACAGGAGAGAGGAGGGGATCAATTCAGCCTTCACATCCCATCCAACTTCACAGGGGGAAGGGAGAAAGCTACTGCCCGGTGTCTGCTAGCATCTATAGGAAGCCTTGAGCTATATTTACCCTGCGGATGCGACCCCTGCTATGGACAATAATGAACTGAGAGACTTCCCAAGAGCTTTGTAGGGCATCCTAGATGTTTCCTTCAGGCACTTACAGATTCTGAGTTGGTTTAATGTTTCCTCATCTGTGCGGGGAGATCTCAGGATCTCTCTTTCCTCTGAACCCTGGAGCTCTGGGACCCATGGCTCTTCCCCTTGTTCCAGCTGGGAGATCATATCACGTTCGAAAACCAGAAACTCCGCTCAGATGAAAGAAAACAAAGGAGTTCAGTTGATTTCATACATCTTGATCATCAAAAACATTCTGTTAATTTATCTTCAGTGCTTAGTGTGACCTAGTGTGCCTGGGGCAGTCCTCACTGAAAATGCCAAGGTCAGAGCAGGCTGAAAAAGGGAGAGCAGATGCTCCCCATACTGGTGGTTAACACTGAAGTTAAACTCACTGACCAGTCACAAACTGTGTTTCTGATCCCACACACTGGTTAACGAGACTCTGAAAAAAGAAATCACACGGCCCCCTTTATTGCATGACAGTTCTCTGACTCCTAATCAGCAACTAGGTCCCGTACAGTGAGAGGTTATTTAAAAACTCTGCTCACTGTGATACAGCATGGCCAGAGGGCAGCAGGAGAGTGATCCTAATTGGATCCAGGAAGTGGGTGGGTAGAAGGTTAGCCACATTACCCAGGTTTGGATCTCATCCAAAATACCATGCTGCCAGCCAATCCTTTAGCAATTAAACTAAATGTTTAGAAGAAAGAACAAATGAAAGAATGAAGTTAAATTCCATCCTTCCAGACAATTCTTTAGCATCTAAACTAAAGGTTTAAAAGAAAGAAAGACAGAAAGAATTTAAATGGAAAAGCAGTCAGATACATTCCAAAATGGATATATCAGGTTCTTAGCAGTATTGGTGAGTTGCTGGCTTGAAAGTCTGTCTGGAACGCATCCACAGCTTGGATGGGTCATTCAGTCCTTTGTTCCAGGGTTCAGTTTGTAGAGAAGTTGCTCCAGAGGTAGGAAGGGGGATTGAAGACAAGATGGAGATGATGCAGCTGCGCTTTATATTCCTTTTGCCATGTGGCTTGTACTTCCTGTGTCCCAAACACAAGCTTCACAGCACATGGCATGGAAAAGCTTTGGAGGTTTCATTACACAGGCAAACCCCGGCATGTCTTGCTGACTCAATAGGTGTGTCCCCTTGGTCCATAGGTTCATTGTACAGCTGATGACCCTCAATGGGCCATCAAACATGCTAGGCAATGTTGATGCCAATATGTCTGGGGGTGTCACCCAGAAAAACTGCACAAGTCTGGAAATACAGATATACCTTACATATCTGTAACTCACAATACAAAGGTGATAGAAACATAGAAACAAAATTATCATACTTGGCAAATCATAACATTTTCACTGACACTTTACATGGCATACCTAGCATGATTCTTTCCAATTTTATCAGATTATATTATTTTATTATTAATACCAAAGTGTCTCACAATTTCATGCAGTCTCACACTTGCTAAACTAGTGAATTCCCAGGACCAGTTCCCCAGGTCCTTGAAGATGCCAAACATTGTGCTTATGAGGGATTGAAATACCCACATATCTGCTGGGAACACACACACAGACACTGTGTCAATCTGTACCCCTGTGTTCACTCTTCTAGAAAATTATGATCAATTTTGTACCCAGTATGGCTTGTGAGGTATCATTAGAAAACGCATAACCTACTGAATATTATCCTCCTGTTAAAATGTGTAGTAACACTGTATGTAAAATTGTGAGATTTTACAGTATGATATTAAGAAAAAGTTACAGCTCTGGGGAACACCCACAGACCAGTTCCTCAGAGACAGCAAGGCAAACAGCTGGTCAAAC
Organism: Gopherus flavomarginatus; assembly: GCF_025201925.1. Lineage (NCBI taxonomy): Eukaryota > Metazoa > Chordata > Testudines > Testudinidae > Gopherus > Gopherus flavomarginatus. Next base: position 2,157,239 of record NW_026115098.1, read on the forward strand.
AGCCATTCTCCTGCAGGGGGAAGGTGTGAAGACATTAAGGGCTGGTCTACACTACGGGGGGAAATCGATCTTAGATACGCAAATTCAGCTACGTGAATAACGTAACTGAAGTCGAATATCTAAGATCGGATTACTCACCCATCCTCACCGCGCGGGATCGATGTCCGCGGCTCCCCCTGTCAAATCAGCAACTCCGTTGGGGTTGGTGTTGTTCCGGAATCGATATAAGCGCGCTCGGGGATCGATATATGGCGTCTAGATGAGACGCCATATATCGATCCCCGAGCAATCGATTTTAACCCGCCGATACGGTGGGTAGTCTAGATGTAGCCTTACATTCCATCACAGGGACCTATTGAGGCTGTTGTGGAAAACGACCACAGGATTAATATTTGAATCAGCTCAGCCTGAGGCTCTTTTCTTGGTTACAAGCACGCAGGGGGCGACAGCTATTGGAATACTGTTCCTGAGCTAAAAATCACACAAGCCTTTTACAGCTTAAAACCACAAACAATGACACATACGTTGCACGTTAATTTCCTTATTTGGAATATACTTGCAAAATATGATGCAGGTCAAAAGCAAGCTGAACAATCAGTTTTCCATATTTGGCCTTTCCTGTTATTTTTATTACACCTGGTGATATGGGAGCAAGACTCTCCATGTCTCAAGAAATGTCACTACCAACCTAGGCCATTTTCACATGCTGGGGTGCAATCCAGATCGGCGAGGAGTTGTGTCATCTGTAATCCTGGGTGAGATTCAGTGTTCTGCTGCTGGAGCTCCCCTGTCTGGATACTCCCAGCCAGCGTTCAAGGACGCACTGAGTGTCTGTATGATAAGTAACCCTGGACTGGCAGCTCTGACTCCAGCCGCCTGCTTGTTACACCCCAAGCACATTCTGGTTTGGGTAGAGAAGGCTCAGGGTTTGAGAGAAGGCTGGGGGTAGGAAGCTTCTGTTCATTATGCTGGACCTAACCCCAGTTTTACTTGAGTAAAGAGGAGATATTTGACATTGTGTGATGCTGCTCCTGTGCTCTGTTCCCAAAGTGTTCTGCAGCAGAGGAGGGTCTCTGGTAGTATGTATGTTACTGGCCTATTGGGGTGATGCTGAAACAGGACAGGGTACAGATGGCATTGTGGGGGTGGCATGAACCTTCACTCTTCATTTCCCCTTCCAAGAACAGAAGGGACAGGAATCCTTACCCAGCAAGACCATCGTCTCATAGTTCCCCTGCATGACATCTCTGTAGAGGGCTCTCTGAGTGGGGTCCAGCAGAGTCCCCTCTTCCCTGGAGAAATACACAGCCACCTCCTCCAAGGTCACCGGCCCCTGAAAGAGCAGGAGTCCAATACTCAGTACCTGCTGACCCACTCACAACCCCACTATTCACGGAACAGCAGCACCAGGGAAATGGAAGCTCCGGGAGGCACATGTTAACAGAGTCCCACCCCACCTTGCTTACAGCAGCCAGGAGGCATCAGAGGGTAGAAAGAGAGAACCTTTGTGTCTCCCATCTGACAGACAGAAGCAGGGTCTTCACATTTATCACATAGCTACTAGCCAGAGCTTAATATAGGAGATGGGGCTGTCTCTGGACCCTGATAGTGGCTCCCTGGTAGGAATCCAGGCACTCTCCAAATAAAATATATGGAAGAAAGGGGAAGTCAATCATAAAGAATAGAAGTTAGAAGGTCAGAATTGTAGTGCCCATTAACAAAGGTTTAGAGAAAATAGAGCCTATCAAACTAACGGGATATCCTTATTGGATGAGATCAAAAGTTTGGTTGCAGCTAATAGTATTGATGTAATATACCTAAACTTCCGTAAGGGACATGACTTGATTAGCACAATATTTTTACTAAAAAAAACTAGAATGATACAAAATAAACACGGCATACATTAAATAGATTAAAAACTCTGATAGTAAATGGGGAACCATGATCGAGTGGATTTCTTTCTAGCAGGTTCCTGCAGGGATTGGTTCTTGGCCCTGTGCTATTTAACATTCTTATCCATGACTTAGAAGAGAGTACAAAATCATCACTGATAAAGTTTACAGTTGCCACAAAGATTGGGGTTGGTGGTAATTAATGAAATGTCAGTAGATTCAGGCTCCATCGCTGAGAGTCTGGGAAGTTGTCCCAGCCCTGGCTGGAGGGTTATTTCCTGTTCCACAAAGAGGGGAAGTTCCATTCCCAACTCCTGTGCCTTGAAATTAGGACCTATCTGACACTACACCCCCATATTCATCATAGTGGTATGATTATAATATGGTTAGGACATAATTATGATCTATTTTGTAGAAGATGCATCATGTGTGGTGTCACTGGAAAAGTTCTGATTTGCTGAATATGATTATCCTATTTGTGTGCACATATCATGTTCGTATCTGAAGTTATGGATATTGACTCTGTATCTGTATTTCAAATGTGCTTACTCTGGGTAACACCCACAATGAGCCTTTCAGGTACAACAATGAAGAAGCCAGACAGTGCTGATGGCTCAACAAAGACAATGGACTGTGGAAGAGCTTAGCCTTCCTGTGAATGTTTCAGCCAGCCTATGAGTCATGGCTACTATGACTCAGCAGGGCCTGTGACCAGACCACATGACACTAAACTCCATTTTAGTACCTGTATTTTTCCACAAACTGGACTAGGAACTGAGTTTGGAACAAAAGGTTCCCACCATATGGAAAAGCTACATAAGGTGGGGTGTGACATCATCTCTTGGCCTCATTCTCCACACAAGAGAACTTCTGGAAACACCTGAGAAACAAAAACGGATGTGGGGGAAGTGCTGCTCCCAGGATCAAGAGATTTCTAGCTTGTGTATGGAAACTTGGGGGACTGCTTGTACCATCAGTCAGGGTGAGAAATTGCTAATTCAAATTCTATCCATCTAGCATGTTAGATTTAGTCTGAGTTTTGGTTATTTGCTAAATAATCTGCTTTGATCTGTTTGTTATCACTTATAATCACTTAATCTATCTTTCTGCAGTTAATAAACTTGTTTGATGCTTTATCTTAACCAGCGTATTTTGAGTGAAGTGTCTGGGGAAAATCTCAGCTTGTTGTGCACATCTGTCCCATATCGAGGGGAAGGGGAACTACATTAATGAGCTTGTATTATAGAGATCCCTGTGCACTATAAGATGGTATCATTCTGGATTTATACTACAGCAAGTGTGCAAGGTTGGGGAGTGGGAAATTGGCTCTTGTCTTCTATCTGTCCTTGAGTGGCTTAGGTAACGCACTCAGGTAGCTTAGTTGGCTGCATGGCGCCACCTGCTGTTGTGTTGGGTGATAACAGGCCCTGGAGAGGCTGGCGAAATCTCCAGCAAAGCAGTGTGAGAAGGGCCAGCCCAGCGTGAGGGTTAGAGGACACAGCAGTTCCCAGAAGCTCCACAAACTGCCTCCTGGGGGTGACAACCCATCACGCCCTACACTACACAAGTCTCAGCAGGTTTGTCACATGCTGTCCCCTCCCTTTCTCCACCCGAGATATTTCCTGCTTCCCACCACCTCTAGCAATTCCCACCCTCTTATGCATTTACTGCTCCTCAACCTCCAAGCAGAGCCCGCCACCCTGATAATCTCTTACCTGAGCCAGCTCCATTGCAGCCATTTCCTTGCCCCTGGGAGGACGAGATGATCTGCAGCGAAACATGGATGTTATTCTCTGGCCTGCCGGGGTGAAAAGGGCAAGGTGTGAGAATTCAGACTAGGCTTTTGTCCATTCCACAAGCCGATTCCCCCCAGCTTTTCCCCTGCTAATGCACATTCTAGGTTCTAGCACACTGTGAAGCACAGAGTGACCTTATTCCAGTACAGGCCTAGCCCCCTCCCACCAGGGTGTAACCCTCTGACACATGGGGAAACCCTCCCAGTAACAGTCTCTCTCTTACACGTATCAAGTTTGCGGACAACACCAAGCTGGGAGGGGTTGTAAGTGCTTTGGAGGATTGGATTAAAATTCAAAATGATCTGGACAAACGGGAGAAATGATCTGAAGTAAATAGGATCAAATTCAGTAGAGACAAGTGCAAAGTACTCCACGTTGGAAGGAACAATCGGAGGCCAGAGAAGAGCAGAAACAAAGGAGTCACTTTGGGGGATTCTCCCTGTCATTGTCCCCAAGGCAGCTGTCTCAGGTTTACAAAGGTGTTTCATGTTCCAGCCTTTGTACAGTCTCTCCTGGGAGTGCCCCTTTCATGGACTGGGCCTAGTTTTAGTTTTTGGTAGTTAACAATCTTGGTTTATTGTTCATCTAACCAGTATGTGTGGATTGAAGTGTGTTGGAAACTCTGTTTGGGATAACAAGCTGGTGCATGTCATTTTCCGCTGATGAAATGACAGACTTCATATGAGCTTGGGTCGTTCAGTAGCGTGCTGGACAGTGCAAGATGCACATTTCTGGGGGAAAGTTGGGCACTTGAGAATTTGCTGGTTTTCTCCTGAGGTGTAATTCATGAGTGGCTGTCTAGCAGCACTCAATACTGTGTAGCTGGGAGTGAGTTACATGCTGCAGACTGTGTGTTAATTGGCCAAGAGGGGCTGTTCTCGCGGGAAAACAGTGGAAAAGGCACCCCATGCTGGAGGACTGAGGTACAGCTATTTAACAGTCCAGATTGTACTCTGGGTAACATCACAGACACTCATTATGACAGAGCCTCTTACAACACAGAGAGAGTAAATCCATGTCCCAGAAATCGAAGACTCCAGACAGAGGGCAAGTGTCCCTGGCACTGCTTCTTGCTGACAGAGAGGTTCAGAGACAGTGCGAGATCCTGGGGAAGCTGGGAACAGGAAGCATGGGCTGGCGGGGTTCGGTGGAGAAAGGGAACAGGAAGGGCAGGGATATTACTGAATCCAGGATCTTAGCAGTACTAGATGACAGGATAGCACATAGTGCAGCCCATTGGAAAACACAATCCCAACTATACATACAAAATGATGGGGTCTAAATTAGTTGTTTCCACTCAAGAGAGTGATCTTGGAGTCACTGTGGATAGTTCTCTGAAAACATCCACTCAATGTGCAGCAGCAGTGAAAAAAAGTGAACAATGTAGGAAATAATTAAGAAAGTGATAGATATGACAGAATATCTCATAGATCATATTTGTAAAAACAGCAAATAAATCCATGATACACCCACATCTTGAATACTGCATGCACATGTCACCCCGTCTCAAAAATAGAAATATTGGAATTGGAAAAGGTTCAGAAAAGGGCAAGAAAAATGATTAGGGGTATGGGACAGTTATGCCAGACCTAACCCCCAGTTTCACTTGAGCAAACAGGAGATATTTGACACTGTGCAATACGGCTCCTGTGCTCTGTTCCCAAAGTGTTCTGCAGCAGAGGAGGGTCTCTGGTATTATGTGTGTCACTGGCCTATTGGGGTGATGCTGAAACAGGACAGGGTACAGATGGCATTGTGGGGGTGGCGTGAACCTTCACTCTTCATTTCCCCTTCCAAGAACAGAAGGGACAGGAACCCTTACCCAGCGAGGTCACAGTCTCATAGTTCTCCTGCATGACATCCCAGTAGAGGGCTCTCTGAGTGGGGTCCAGCAGAGCCCACTCTTCCCTGGTGAAATACATAGCCATCTCCTTGAAGGTCACCAGCCCCTGAAAGAGTAAGAGTCCAACACTAAGGACTTGCTGCCCCACCATTTGTGGCAGAGAAGAGTGAATCAAATGGAAGCTCTGGGTGGATCATAGTCAGGAGAGTCCCACCTCGACCTGGCTCAGAGTATCCAGCAAATGCCAGGGTGAGGGATGAAGAGAGAGCCCCTTATCTCTCCCAGCATATCCATCACCCCCCTACTAGCCACTGACTGATACAGGAGATGGAGCCCCTAGCAGGGTCCAGGGAGAGCTCGCTGGTAGGATGCCCAACACCCTCCTCATTGTGAGGAGTGGGATATGAAGGGAGAGGCAGCTCCAATAAGCCTGACTCATGGGTGTCCCCTTTATATCTCACAGCAGCTGATGGTTAATGAGGTCAGGCTCCAGCACTAGGAGTCTGGTCAGTTTGACTAGCTCCATGTAGGTGGGTTATTTTCTCTCTTCACAAATTAGGGCATTTCCACCTCCAAACCTCCTGGGTCTGTTCCTAGAATCTAGGCCACTTAGTAAATAACTCCCAGCAGGTCTGCCACACCCTGGCCTCCTCCTTTCCCCACGCTGTGAATTTCCTGCCCCGCTCCAACCTCCAAACCAGACTCTGCAAACCTTCCCACCTCTGGTGTATTTGCTCTCCCTTTCCTCCAGCAGGAACCCACCAGCAACCCCCCGATAATCTCTACCTGGACTGACTCCACTGCAGCCATTTCTCTTCCCTGTCCCACGCCAGGCTGGGATGAGCTGGAGCAAAACATTCTGCAGCCTGTCTGGGGGAGAAGGGCAGTTGTGGGCGTTTCAGAACCGGTTTTAGTTAATTTCACATCACAATTCCCCCAGGCCCTTTCCCTGCAGACAGACACCCTAGATTCTGTCATGCTGGGAAATGCTCAATCTGTTTATTACAATTTAGACCTGGCCCCTCCTGCCAGGCTAAGTCCACAGACACATTTTTAACCTCCCTTCTCTCTCCCCTCACCCCTTCTCTGAACACAAGGCTAGAAAAGAGCAGAACCAAAGGAGTCACTGTGGGGGATTCCCTCAGACACTGACCCCACGGCAGCCACACCCCAGCAGGGGGAATATGGAGTCAGGAACTGGCTTTTGCTCTGTCTGATCCTTGTTTTGTTCACTGGAAAGTGGTTCTGCCCCAGGATGCAGCAATACATGTGTCTGGGTGGACTAGAGAGCTGGAAATCTCTCCCCCACATTCATTTCTCCCACTGCCCCTTTCAGTCTCTCCTTCCCCTGTCCTCTCTCCCTGCCCCTCTGGCTGGGACAGTCCCATTCCTGGGGGCTTTGCTCTCCCATGGCTGGATTTCCTCCTGGCAACCGCTAATGGGAGGAGAAATGAGGTGGTGGTGTTTGTGCAGAGTCACTTTCTTGCCAGACCCTAGGACATTCCCTGAGGTCTTTCAGTTACCTGGAGACTCTGGCTCAGAATTTAGTAGTAACAGGGCCCAGGACTGCCCTAGGGGGCTAGGACCAGCTGCAGAAAGTCATCCCCTGGGCCGGGCAGAGAAGAAGCTTTAATTAAGGTCACTTCCCAGCACAGAGCCCCACTGGGGGAGCAGCAGCTGCCAAGCCTGGTCTCCCAGATCACAATGGAGGCTGCAGCATCTGACCCAGGAAGCTGAACCCCAATATCCTGAGCAGAGAGGGACGGAGTGTATGAGCAGCTTCCCTCCTTTAGCTCTCTGGGGAGAGCAGCTAATGGGAGCCCCTCCTCACAGGGAGAATGGCTGATCTCATTTGACCCACTGTCCATCTGGAATCACTCCTTGTCTTTCCATACAGTGACTCTGGATTAACAACGGTCTCAATGACACCGGATTTCAGAAAGAATGAGTTCAGAACGCTGTGGAAAAGACCATCGTGTGGCAGTGCTGACTCCCTTCCCACTTCCCTCACCCCCGCAGATCTAGGACAAGGACTGGGGGCAAAAATTTTCCAAACGGAACCGAAAGTTCCTGCAGTTTTCAAAAGAGGAGAAAAGTAAATTCTGTGAATTCACACTAACAGTGTTTGCTAAGTGGACAGAAAGTTATCACAGTGACAGGGCACGTGACTGGGGAATGGACTTGGTGACCTGGTGACCAGGAGCCAGGACTCTGGTACAAGTTGACCAGAGAGAAGGATTATGGTTAGCAGCAGCCCCCAGACACCCCCTAGTACCCAGAGCCCAGACCCCCCAGCCAGGGGCCCCAGACACCCCCCAGCCAGGATCCCATCAGATATTCCCTGGGATGCAGCCCCCAGAGTCCCTGGCCAGGGACCCCAGATACCCCTCAAAGCCCCACCGGCCAGAGAACCCCCACCACACCATGATTGCCAGGTTGGGAATCCCAAAGGGTTCCCCCCACCAAGAGCCCCCAGCAGCCAGGGACCCCCTCAAGGGACCCCCCCACCACTGGGAACTCAGTCCCTCACTGCCTGCCTAGGAACTTCCCCACCCTCCAGAACGATCTACCCTGACATTTGCCTGGGACCCCCTCCTCTGCCCAGTGTGACCCCCTGATGCTTTACAGTGCGACCCATCACTCTGCTTCCCTGGCATGCCCTCACCTAGTGCCAGGGATCCCCTCCCCCAGCTCTGTGCACTGGGCATGGCAACAAAACCAGGAACCAGCGGGGGAAGCACAGACAGAGCCCCTGGCACAGAACCAGGCTCCCTCTAACCCTCTGTCCCGCCTCCCCAAGAGACACCCACCCCCACTGTTCTGCAGCCACCAGGCCCCAAGCGATACCCACCTCCAGGACCCATAGCCTCAGGGATGGGCACATCAGAACCACCACCCCCGAAAACCCCAAACCTCCACAACCCACCAACCTGACTAGGGTACCCCCTGCCCAGCCACCCAGAGGCCTCCCCCTACCACAATGCCCCTTCAGCTGCAATCTCCCCACACAGACACCTTCCCTGCCCCTGCAAGTGTTACCTCACAGAGTGTGAGAAGTGGCTAGAAAGTTAACACCACCTCCTGCTGGCCAGTCACACAGGCAGAGGGAGCCTGGGGAGTGCTTCTTTAACAGGAGAATGGAAGGCCTGGAGGGCAAGAAAGATCCACGGGCTGTCACTAGCAAATAATGGCCACCATGGATCCACCCCAGAGGCGGCTGCATCTTAGCACATTGGGAAACAACCCATCATATTCAATTAGAAATAAAACAACTAGAGAGAAGTGGGGCAAATGTTTGGGGTATTTTATATCAATCTTTGAGACATGCAGAGAGAACCCTGTCACAAACGACATTTGATAACATGAGAGAAAACCACCAAGATCGGAGGGGATTTGATGTTGCTATTAAATAACTAGTGGAAAAGGGGGACTGTTGGACTGGATTTTATATGACTGTCCAATACATAAACAGAATGTGATGGTCCCCCCCGGCCACGGGGCAACCATTCACGTGAGCAGCTCAGAGCCCTTTGAGGAGCTGATTTAAGGGCAGGGGGGGGGAGCTGGAAGGCTCCCTGGACAATGGAAGGGGGCCGCAGGGGAATTGGGAAATGGGGTCTGGGCAGTCTCCATGGGGGATGTGCTCCTCCCTTCCCTTCCCTGCCCTGGCAGAGAACGGGAACCTCATCCCATCCCACTCCAGTGGGAGCCATGTTCTGGGGAATGACCCAGGGCAACAATTTCCCACCCAAACAAGGACAAATCGCTGCAGATAAAATGGGTGGGAAAATCCACCCCCCATCAGAGAGATTTTAAATTGACATTTGAGAAGTATGGAGAGAAAAGGGAAAATCAGAGGCAATTAGAGAGCTGATCATTGGGGGGGGGGAGGAGAATCTCCCTGGATTTTATAGCCACGTGTGATAATGAGAGAGAAAAGGGGAAATCTTGAGAGAATGTGTGTGTGGGAGGAAGTGGCAAAAACAGGGACAGGATCCAGTTAACTCACCTCCCTCCCACCCCGGGAATGTCCTGGCTGCACAGAGACAGATCTACACCCCCACCCCAGTGACCTCCCCCCCCTGCAACTCCGGCTTCTCCTCCCCCCTCGACACCTCCGCCCTCACACCAAAGGGGGGGGCTCTGCCAGCGCCTCCCCCTGAGCTCAACTCCTGCTCCTCCCCCCAGCCCGGATTGTGCCCTTTAGCCCCCCACGAACCCTGCCTCCAGCTGCCTGACCCCCCCCCTGCCCATCAATTTCCTGCTCTGCGCCCGCCCCTCCCACGCTCCCTGTTACTCCCCCGCCCCGCTCCAGCCCCGCCCCCAGCGCCCGGCGGAACGTTACGGCTGGTCCGGGCAGGGGGAAGGGCAGCGGCTTCAGCGGCTGTTACTGGGCATGCGCAGTGCCCGGGAGTAGCACATTGCTATGGGGAGGGATTTAATACACCGCCCACCCCCGCCTGGCCCGGGGTCTGCCCCTCCCCCCCACACGACGGCCGGGCCCCGGCCCCCCCATCCTAGCAGGGCGGGCGGACGGATCCTCCTGCAGCTCCACTGGGGCCGAGGCGCCTTCAAGGCTTCTCCCAGGCTCCCTGGGGCAGAGTCACTTTCCTGCCCCCCAGCGCCTCTCATTCCCCGGGGGCTCCGGGTCACAATGTCCCACCGCCCTTCCCCCGCCTGCAGCTCCGGCTTCTCCCCTCCCGCCCCCGCCAGCCACACCAAGGGGATCCCCCGGGTCCCAGTCTCTGTCCCCACCTGGATCCCAGCGGGGCTGTGGGCAGATCCTGGCTGCAGCTGAGACCAGAGGCTCCGCTCCCGCTCGGGCAGCTCCAGCGCTTCTGGCAGCACGTGGAGAACCAGGAAGCAGCTGTTCAGCCCGGGCTCTGCGTCACAATGTGCCAGAGCCCCGCCCCCAGGAGCTGCCCCGCCCCCGGGCTGTGCCAGAGCCCCGCCCCCAGGAGCTGTCCCACCCCCGGGCTGTGCCAGAGCCCCGCCCCCAGGAGCTGCCCGCACCTGGGATGTGTCAGAGCCCCGCCCCCTGGAATTTCCCCATGTTGGGTCTCTGAGCTTTGTTCTCCTGCCACCTTCTTCCCAGCACCCCCTGCTCCCTTCCTATGTCTGCAAACATCCCCCCTCCCCCGGGGCCGGCTGCAGTGCTCTCTGAGGTTGACTCCAGTGGCTGAAGTTGCCTCCATCTCTGCTTCACCTGGAGGGGGAGAGACAAAGAGAGGAGATGGTCCCAGGGTGTGAAACCAGAATCAGGGGGCAAGGAAAGAAGGACTGTTTGGAAAGGTGGGGTTTTTTTGTGGAGGGGGGGTGAGCCAGAGGGATTCAGAAGAAGTTGGGCAGCAGAGGCTCAGGGAAATTGAGGGGAACCTCCTGGGTGTCTCAGCGTTGCCCAGGGTTTGTACAGCACCTTGCATAATATGGGGTCTGATCTCAGTCATGGTCTGTGCAGCACCTGGGAGCCCTGATGTCTGTTTCCTGATCACAGGCTCTGGGAATGGAGAGAGGGAAACCTCAGCACCTGAAGGTTAATGCAGCCCTGTGTGCAACCCCTGCTAGGGTGATCCGACAGCAAATGTGAAAAATTGGGATGGGGGTGGGGTTAATAGGCACCTATATAAGAAAAAGACCCAAAAATCGGGACATCTAGTCATGCTAGTCCCTGCTGTTCTCATAAGGGGTCGGCTTAGAGAGGGTTTGGCTACACTTGCAGCTGTCCAGCGCTGGGAGTTAAAGCTGTCTTCCTACAGCTGTTTAGGGAAAGCGCTGCAGTGTGGACACACTGACAGCTACCAGCACTCTGTCATGGCCACATTTGCAGCGCTGTTGGGAGTGGTGCATTATGGGCAGCTATCCCAGCATTCAAGTGGCTGCAATGTGCTTTTCAAAAGAGGAGGGTGGGGTGGAGTGTGACACGGAGCGTGGGGGAGACAGAGCGAGTGGATTTTTGGAGCTGACACTGTGTCAGCTCCCTGCCTGGCAAGTTCAAGCCTCCTCCCCCACCCCTCTCTCATTCACTAAATGCAAATAGCCGCCTTTGTTTTTTTCCTCACAGACCAGATAAGCCGCTGATCCAAAACAGACCCCCCCTCCCCCGTGCCCACCCGGCTGCTTCTCTCCTCAAGCAAACACCAGCTGTGGGTGTTCCAAAGGGATCCCCCTGCCTCTGCTCATTCACTGCAAACAGTAACTGTGTTTGGTTTTTAGATAAGCAGCTCCGGGAGCCTTGAGCTCACAACAAAGCAAACAGAGGCATCACACCAAAACAAAGAGCGTTATCTCTACTTAAAAGCATTATGGGAAGGTTCCGGAGGTCAGTGACAGCGTAGTAAGATTAATCACTGTTTACACTGGCACCCCAGCGCTGCATCACCAGCTCTGTTCTCTTTATTCCTCTCGTCGAGGTGGAGCACATGCAGCACTGTAGCCAGGGAGATACAGCGCTGTATGTGCCTTGCCACTGTGGACGGGGAGTAAGTTACAGCGCTGTAAAGCCACCACCTGCACTGTAACTCTCCAGTGTAGCCAAGGCCTGAGTTGTAGTAATAATAGCAGCCAAGAATCCGGTGGCACCTTATAGACTAACAGACGTATTGGAGCATGAGCTGTCGTGGGTGAATACCCACTTCGTCAGATGCAACAATAGTCCCATATGGGCTAGTGGTCAGGATTCCTGGTTTTCACCCAGGTGGCCTGGGTTCAACTTCTGGTGTGGGAAGAGTGCAGAGCTTTTGCCCAGAGTGGGGGCAGGAAATGAACAGGAAGGGATCCTGCCAGCAGTGGAGTTAGACAGTGTAGGGAGGGGACCCCAGAAGTGGGGGTGGGGCAGTGGTTTGGGGGGAGATGAGGGAAGGATCCCAGCAGTGCGGGAAGTTGACAACCTGGAGAGCACAGGCCTGGAATGGGGACCTGGAAGAGTGAATGTGTCCCTCTAAACCCATCAACTGCAGACTAGGCAGGCTTGGAAGAATTGTGTATTTGTTGGTAAATGTCAATTTCTGTGTAAACACACAACCCAATGGCAAAATATTTCCATCAATAATCATCAAAATTGACAGATGGGCAAAGTAAGAAACATGCTGCTTGAGAACTTATCATGTTGTAGGAGCAGCAGTGATCTGTATGCTCTGTATAACCTGTATGCTCAAAAGGTCTGTTAAACTCCCCCAGCTTGTGTCCTTTCCCGCTTTGAATGCCTGTGAAGTGGCTTTCCCACTCTCCTTTGTACCTCCAGTGAATGCCCTTCACCCGGCCCATCTGGCCAGTGGTTCGCTGTGTTACATTCTATTGCACCTCAGGGAGACTGATCTTCATCGCACCGTCCATCGCTGCGCTGTGGGACACTTACCTTAAAGGATCCTGACATCTCCACTGCCAGGCCTGTCCTGGGAGCGTGAGTATGAGTGTGACACCCTCTCCCATCCCTTCTTTTGAGCTTAGCTATCAAGCTAATAAATGTGCTGCTTTCTGCCAAACTCTGGGGGGGAGGGGCATTATTAGTCCTCTCTAAGCTTACTAACTGACCCAATTTTGGGTAACACAAGCAACATTGTTTGATCTGTTATTGTACCAAAGGGGGAGATGGTTGTCTATAAAGGAGGGTGAAGACTAAATGCCTCTGATGAGAATGGGATTTGAACCCATGCAGGCAGAGCATAATGGGGTAGCAGTCCATCACCTTAACCACTCGGTCACCTCATCTGAGCTGTCAAAAAACGGACAGGAGGAGAAATCTAAGGCCGGCAGAGATAGGGACACTAAGGAGTTTTTAAATACTAAGCGAAAGCAGGGTCTGAATGAGCTCCCCTCTCTCACCTAGTGAGGAGCTGGGGAAAGACTTCCGGAACAGACCGTGTTTGCATAGACACACCTACTCTGCCTAGCTATGCAGCATGATGGTGCCGCTTCCCCAAAATGACCAGTTTGGGATGGTCTTGGGTTACAAATGACTTTAGGATTGAGTGGAATGAAATGTTATTCTCCTTCCTGTATGAGTGAAGGGCAGCAGAACATACCTAGTCCGTCCTGATGGAGGGGTAGGTGAGTGAGGAATAGCTTTTATTGGACTGCAGAGAAGTGATTGAGGACGTCACCCTAAACCAGTGGTCCCCAAACATTTCACATTGTGCCCTCTTAGCCATGGCTGTGGCCCCTCGGAAGCCACGGTCAAGAACCGGGGCTGGGAGGAGTGGGGCTGTTGCTTGCTGGGGTGAGGGGTGCGGACAGGGGTAAAGGGGTCGACGCCGGGCTGGGAGCCAGAGTCTCAGGCTGAGGGTGGGGTTGGGGAAGAGCTGTGGCAGAGTGGTGCTCCCTCCCTGCCCTCTATGTGGGCTGGCTCAGGTCCTGAGGTGCCCCCATGAATGTTCCTCTGTGTCCCCCTAGGAGTCGCACCCCACATTATGGGGACCACTGAACCCTACTCGCTAAGCCGGGGCTAGTGATGCCAAACCCCCGGGAAAGGGAGAACAAGTGTGGGGGCCCCAGCACCAGAACCATGCCCCTACCTTCTGTCTGTGGCTCTACCCCCTTCCACCCATGGCCCCATCCACTGTCACTTCTGTTCCACCCCTTCCCCCACCAGCCCCACCCTATCACTCCTTTACCCCTGCCCCGCTGTGGCCCTGAGACCAGAGAAGCTCTGTGCCCCTGCTGCAGCCCCCGGGCTGTAGCAGGGAGTGGGAGCTCCTCCAGCCCTGGGGCTGACATAGGGGAGACTTTTCCAGGGGGACCTAACTTGGCCAGGGCCCCTGATCATGGGCCCCACTGTCCCCTTGGCAGTGCAAGGTTTGGGGAGGCTGAGCCCCCTTGTCATAAACAGATAGCTAAGGGTTAATGTTCTTTTACCTATAAAGGGGTAACACCAGTAACCTAAAACACCTGACCAGAGGACCAATCAGGAAACAAGACTTTTTCAAATCTGGGTGGAGGGAAGTTTGTGTGTGAGTTCTTTGTTCTTTGTCTTGTGTCTGTGGCGTCTCGGCTATGAGAGTGATTTTTCTATCTCCTGCCTTTCTAATCTTCTGTTTCCAAGTTGTAAGTACAAAGATAATAAGACAATAAGTTTATATTGGTTTTTTTTTGTATTTACATGTGTGTAGTTGCTGGAATGTTTAAACTTGTATTCTTTTTGGATAAGGCTGTTTATTCATTTTTTTCTTTTAAGCAAATAACCCTGTATTTGTCACCTTAATACAGAGAGACCATTTTTATGTCCTTTTCTTTCTTTTTATATAAAGCTTTCTTTTTAAGACCTGTTGGATTTTTTCTTTAGTGGGGACTCCAGGGAATTGAGTCTGCAGCTCACCAGGGAATTGGTGGGAGGAAGAAGTCAGGGGGAAAATCTCGTTGTGTTAGATTTACTAGCCTGACTTTGCATACCCTCTGGGTAAGGGGGAAGAGAGATTAGCTATCTTGGTACTTCTATTTCCAGGACTGGAAACAGGGAGGGGGGAGTCCCTCTGTTTAGATTCACGGAGCTTGCTTCTGTATATCTCTCCAGGAACCCAGGGAGGGAACACCTGGAGGGGAGGAGGGGGAAGGGAAATGGTTTATTCCCCTTTGTTGTGAGACTCAAGGCATCTGAGTCTGGGGGTCCCCCGGGGAAGGTTTTGGGGAGACCACAGCGAGCCAGGCACTGTATAAATCCCTGGCTGGTGGCAGCTTTACCAGGTCCACGCTGGTAACTAAGCTTGGAGGTTTTCATGCTAACACCCATATTTTGGACGCTAAGGTCCAAATCTGGGAAAAAATGTTATGACGCCCCTCCCCCCTGAGCCTCCATTACGAGCCGCCCAGGCTACCACTGCTCAGTGTGTGGCCAGTCTCTGTGTTTTCTGCTGCTCGTTCTGGGGAGCCTGGCCGGCCTTAGGGGTGGTGCCCCCCGATAGCCGCCCAGGGCTCCAGGGGTCAAATGGCACCGTGTGGCAGTGCAAAGGTGCTCACTGCTCTCCCCTGCCCCAATGCTCCTCCATGGGTCCATAGAGGTTTGAGGGGAGTAAGGAGCAACCCTATGTGCTCCATGCGTCCTGGTCACTTTTCCCACTTGGGCTGTGCTGTGAGGGGAGCATCAGAAGCTGCTGCTCTCTGCCCTCCCGCTATGCAGCCCGGCTGAGGAAAGTGACCTGGATGCAGGGAGCTCGGATGATCTCACTTCTTGCCCCCTCATCCCACAACCCCTAGGGGTGCCCAGATGAGCAGCGTTCCAGGGAGGAGTGGGGGGCAGCAATGCCAGCTGCTCCATGCACACAGGTCAGTCTCCCCATGTGGGTGCAGGAGGGGATGCAAGGGTTTCTGTGATGCCTATTCTATCAATATCGTCACTCAATACCAGGCACTCAAATTCACCAGTCTTAGTACTTAGACGTTTAGCGTTTGTATTTAAGCACTTCTAAAATGTGTCCCATTTTAGCTGTCTGCTATTACATGATGTAATTGAGGGAGACTCTTTCATTTCACTGTTTCTCATCAGAACCTACCTGTACATTATCATCTTCCATCCTCTCCACCTTACTAGGCTATAGAGAATCCCTGTGAATAGTTCCTCTCCTAACGGATGTCTCTGTCTGAACCCTGTGCTCCTCAGCGCCTGTCGGCTTTCCCCAGCTCTGAGGCTGTGTCTACACCGCGCACCTTACCACGGTGCAGCTGTGCTACTCTAACCGTGCCATTGTAAGGTGCGCTGTGTGGCCGTCCTTATTGCTGAGAGAGAGCTTCCCCGGCAACAAAGCCAAACTACCTCCAATGAGGGGCAGGAGCTTTGTCACCGGGAGCACAGCTCCACCTATGATGCGCTGTTCACACTGCCGCTTTTCATGGCTCAAATTTTGGCATTCGGGGAGTGTTTTTTCTCACCGCAGAGAGACAAAATTTTTAGCAACAAAAGCCGAAATTAAAAAAAACTCCTCTGCAACCTATTTAATTTTACCTTTATACAACCTTTATACTGCCTCCAGTTCTGGTATCCTCATTTGAAAAAGATGTTGTGAAATTGGAGCTAGGGCAGCAAAGAGCCACCAAATGTTCTGAGGGCTGGAGAAAAATGCCTTCCAGTGAGCTATTGAAAGAGCTCAACCTGTTTAGCTTATCAAAAGAAGATTGAAAGGTGATTTCATTGAAATGTTGAAGGGCCTTAATGGAGAGAAAAGATTGGGTATTTACGGGCTCTTGAATGGAGCAGAGAAAGGCATAACAAGACCCAATGGCTGGAAAGTGAAAAGAGACAAATTCATATTACAACTGAGGCACAATAGTCAACAGCGAGGATGATTCACCACAGGAGCAAGCTACCAAGGAAAGTGGTGGATTCACCATCTCCTGATGTCATTTAATGAAGACTAGATGCCTTTCTGGAATGTGTTTGCCCCCAAAGTAGCTGTTATGTCATAGAGGAGGCCTGTGATATGCAGGTTAGATGCTCTAATGGTGTCTTCTGACCATGAAGTCGACTAATTTCTGAAAAACTGAGTGTAGCATTGGGAGCAGCGTCTGATGTTTTCCTGTCTAGCCGGCTTGCTGCCTAGAACGAACGCTCCTTGAGTGGGGTGATCCACAGGGAGTAGCCCAAACCTCCAAAGTGCCTGGCCAGGGGCAGGACATTAGCCCAGCAAGGGAGGGGTGTGGCAGTGACATCACAAAGGCCTTTTGCAGGACCTCAGACTATTGGTCAAAGGTGGTGGGGAGGTGGTGACCTCACAGAGAGATGCTGACATCAGCCAGGCAGGACAGGGGCGAGGGGCCAGGGAAACCTCAGAGACCTCTGTGGCTTTGCTTCAGCACGTTTCCTTCTCCAGGTCTCTCTTTGAGGACTGAGAGATTATTTGGGGTCATGGACGTGAGCGCCAGGAGGAACCTCTTTCGAGTTTCCTCCTTCCCTTGTAGTGATTTTACTAGAAAACAGCCGTCCCTGTTTAGAAGGTGAGAGCCTCCTGGAGGTTTGAAACCTGTTCAGTCTGATCTATCTGGTGACAAGTGAATTCTAGGCATGGAAAACACCAGCTTAAGGAGGCTGAATTTTATTGCGCACCTGGGATTTTGTCCCTTAGAATCGCTGGGGACATTAGGGTTTGTCCTTTTTGTTTCACCTCTTCCTCCATCCCTCCCTCCTCTTCTTCTCTTGCTTCTTTTGTCCTTTCTCCTGTTCCCTTCCCAACAACAGGACGGAGGTGTGTGTGTGTGTGTTGCAGGGAAGTCCTCTGCAGCTCCCACTATGGAAGGTCCACCCAAAAATGTGGGACTGAAATAGTGCTCGGGCAGTGATCCCCACCGGTGACCTGGGCCATCCTTTGGGCTCTCTGGTGAGAACCCTCAGCCTCCCGTCCTCCGTCTCTACCCTGATTGGTTGAGCAGGGGGATGTTGACAGGGAGGAGACTCAGGTCCTTGTTGTTCTCTTTTAAGATCAAGTAAATAAGTCAGAACCAGTTCTATCTTTGATTAATTTTGCTGCTTCTCTGCATCAATTGTCTCTGAGCAGTTGATGATTCCCTCTAACATTGCAGTTCTCCTCAAATACTTGCTGAATAATTACTGTCACTGTTGTTGGTCTGGAGCTCATCTGAGAGCACAGTATTCAGGTCATTCAATGTCTGAAATTCAAGATCCGATGGTTTGTTTGAAAAACTGGGCTCTTCGGTCCTATTCCCAACACTGCCTCTGACGGGCTGTGTGACCTAAGACAAGTCAATTCTCCTTTCTCAGCCTGAGCTTCTCCCTCTTTCAAGTAGGGATAATAATGATCCACTCTTACCTACCTCAGGGTGGGTGAAGGATGCGGATCCATTTGGGAGTGTCACTAGAAGTAGGGCATAATATGAAGTTTCCCAGATTATGACATAATAGATTAGCTGAAATCGTCTATTTTATTTGTATTTTTTTATTTTGAAATTGTTAATAGTAGCAACGACTTAGCTCAGATTGAAGCATCTTATCTAATGGTTGAGATGTAAGTGTCTCCTCTTTGTGTGCGAGGAGACAATTTAACACACTCTGACAAAGAGGAGATGCTTTTGTTTTGCAAGAAAATATTTTTGCAAAGATCTTTCATCCCACTTGTTATGATTCTGAGAAACAAACTGGTTTAGTCTAAATAGGATTTTCGGACAGAAACGGTTTGAATGAAATTTTCCCACCATCTCGATTCCTGGGCGCTGGGGTGTTTTCATCTGTTAAAACAGGAGTCAGAACTGGTTGCTTCTCTTTCTGGCTCTGCCATCGCCTTGTTGTGTAGGCCTTGGGTAGGTCACTTCCCTTCTCCCATCTGTCCAATCGGAACAGGAACAGTTCTCGAACTGTGGGCAGTTTAGAGCCCAAGTGAGATAAGGGGTATTAAAGCCCTCTGTGAAGGAGAAAGGGGAGTTTCACAGTGTTTAGCACCAAGGAATTCTAAAGTTTGCTAAAATGTCTAGTCTGTGGAAACAAGAAATGGTCGGGGCCAAACTTATTAACCACTGCCTTTTTAAAGCCCATTCAAAGATGTGAGTCCCTATCTTTTAGGTACCTGTGGTTCTTTGCCAGCAGCAGAGAAGAGGTTCCTGCCTCCGTTTTTGTGGCCTTAACAAACCAGGTGTTGTGCCCCAGTTCTCGTCTGAGACCCCTGAAAAAGAACATCTTCCCATCCATGAACAAGACAGGACCTATCTTTCAAAGGGGAACAAAAAGACCTCTGGGACTTACAGACTAGCTAGCCTGACTGCCATAGCTGGAGAGATCCTGCAATACATTCTTAAACACTCAGTTTGTCAGCAGCACCTACAGGATGATTTGGTTCTTCTGACTAGTGAGCGTGGAATTGTCAAGAACAAATCATTCCAAACCAATCCTCTTTCCTTCTTTGGCAGGGTTCTGGGCCTAGTAGAGGTGAGTAAACAATAGATGGGATCTAGCTGGGTGTTACTAAGGCTTTCGACACAGTCCCATAGGACATTCTCAGAAGCAAACGAGGGAAATGTAGTCCAGCTGCAATCAGTGTAATGTGGGTGCAGAGCTGGTTGAAAGCCAAGACTCCAGGAGCCCTTCTCCATGTTTAGCTGCCCAACGGGGAGGGTGAACCTAGTGGGTCTGGCAGGGATCAGTCCGGTGTCAGGTACTATTCTATATTTTCATGAATGATTTGGAAAATGGAGTGGAGAGCATGCTCCTAAAGTTTACAACTGACACCAAGCACTTTGGAGCACAGGATTGAAATTCAAAACACCTTTAACAAATTGGAGACTTGGTCTTCTTGAACCAAACTCCATGGTTAGGGCTCTCTCTCTACACTGGGCTGAAGTGAAACCCCAGAGCCAAGCACTCCTCCTGGGCAGTGAGCTCCGACCTTGAATGGTCAGATGCTGCTTAGCACTGTCAGAGCAGCTTTTGCTGGGGGATTCTCCCAGCACTTTCCAATAGCGGGAAGGTATGAAATCCCCATTTGACTGCTGGGGACAGAGCCCGAGAATGGGGAGCAACTTGCCCAAAGTCCCCAGAAAAAGGAAAACAACCAGCAGAGGAACCAATAGGAAACCCAGCAATGGAACTCAGGAGTCCTGGGGGTGTGCTGTGGTGACCAGATGTCCCAATTTTATAGGGACAGTCCGAATTTTGGGGTCTTATCTAGGATCCTATTACCCCCCACGCCGTCCCGATTTTTCACACTTGCTGTCTGGTCACCCTAGGGTGTGCACATGTGTGGGTCCCAGCTGCTCCCTGCCCCCCTCATTGAAGCAGATGTGCAGGGTTACTGCCCTGGGAAGTGCAGGGCACCAGTGGATGTGGGGTTGGCTGGAAGTAGGGTCTGGCTTCAGGCAGGGCAAGGGCTGCGTGGCTGGCTGGCTTCAGGCAGGGGGGTGCATCAGGCATTGGCTGGAGACAGGGCAGGGAGGATGCGGCTGGTGCAGGCAAAGCAGAAGGTGCAGGGCTGGCTGGAGACAGAGGCTGACTGCCGGCAGGGCAGGGCAGGGGGTGCAGGGCTGGCTGCAGGCAGGGCGTGGGGCAGGGCCGGTGCAAGGAAGTTTCATGCCCTAGGCGAAACTTCCACCTTGCACCCTCCCCCCCCGCACCCCTGCCCTGAGGCGCCCCACCCGTGGCAGCTCCCCCCTCCACCCTGAGGCTCCCCTCTTGTGGCAACTCTCCTGCTCTGCCCTGCGGCATCCCCGTCGCCCGAGCTCACCCCTGCTCCGAGCACGAGCACCCCGAGCACGCTGTGGCCGCTTCACTTCTCCCACCTCCAAGGCTTGCGGCGCCTAAGCCTGCCAGGCAGTCAGGCACCCTCCTCTGAGCCACAGCAGCCCTGACAGTTGACAATAGAGGCACCTTAACCCCTGAGTTCCTTCAATGTGTCCCCTTCGGGGGTCCAGCTCCGATCACCAGATACTCGGGGTATGTCTATACCACCTGCCGAATCGGTGGGCAGCGATCGATCCAGCGGGGGTTGATATATCGCGTCTAGTGTAGATGCAATACATTGAGTGCTCTCCCCTCGCCTGCTGTACTCCAGCTCGGTGAGAGGCGCAGGCAGAGTCTACGGGGAGCTGCAGCAGTCAACTCCCCGAGACTGTGACATTATAATTGTTAGGCCTGAATAAAGATATAGCAGACAAAACCAGGTATGCCAACCTGACCAAAGTCAGGCTAACAGAGGTTTGTGGGTAATCCCTGAGTGGAAAACACTGAGAAGCAGCAGCATGTCTCACAAGCGCTGGGAAAAAGTGAGATAAGAGAGAAGCTGCATTCCTGGCATAGTACCAGATGTGCTGTGTTCGGGCAGCTCCTTCGAAGAACTGATAAGAGTCCTAGTTTCCCAGCCTCCTTGTTTTCGCTCCCTGGTTTTGTTCTTTGTTTGTTTTTAACTCCCCTACATTTCTAACTTTAGGCATGCATGTATACTAAAGGTGTCTAGTTTCTAGTTGTTAGAAGAAGGGGGTGGGTTGCTCCAGTGAATAATTTATGACGCGACGGAACTGTCTATATAGGCTTGTACTAAGATGTAAAGAGCAGGCTGGTTCTCTCTGGAGACGAGCTGCTCTCTATTGATGCGTGCACTTGTCAATAAAGAGCTTTTGATCGGACCTTGCTGGTGTTGCCTGTCTCTCTCGCGGTCAGACAACGAACTTTGCCGTCTGGGTTAGAGTTCCTGACATAAGTATAATCTAATATCTCATTGAAAGGTGACAGGGCCAGAAAGAGTTAATTAACTCACCTCACCGACTGACCTGACCCGTGGGTGAACCTTAAAAACTGGTTAACAAGATATGTAAATGAACAGAGCTTTGAAATGCAAGTCTGCAGTGTTAGAGGTAGAAGGGGAGGTGTTTGCTCAGGTCTTGTGATGTCAGCAAAGAAGTCTTGTCTATTGCTCTAGTTTTAATTCAAAGAGCAAAAAAAGAATATTAACATTTATGATGATACTTGAGTGAAATAGTATTATTGTCTGTGTCTCTTTGAAGGTTGTGGTAATCTGTATCTGAACTGTTTGATGGATGTACTAATTGCCAGGATGTTTGGAAGAAGAGTTAAGCCTATTGTTTTCTCAGGCTGAAAGGCTGCTGGAAATGTTTAAGAACCTGGGACACGATCCTTCTTCATCTCAGATCTGCTTTGGGTTTCAAGAGGGGGAACCCTTAAGCCACAAGGATTGAGATCCCCAGTCATTGACTGGAGCCACCCTGAATATGGACAGTGGATTATAACCTATGGACTATTTCTAAAAGGACTTTTGGCAACTACAAGCTCATGTCTACTTTGTATCTGAACCTCAAAAATTGAATTCAAGTCTATATGTCTATTAATCTTTTAACCAACACTCACTCTCTCTCTTTTCTTTTCTAATAAATTTTAGCTTAGTTAATAAGAATTGGCTATAGCATGTATTTTAGGTAAAATCTAAGTTATAATTGAACCTGGTTATGTGGCTGATCCGTTGGGATCGGAAGAATCTTTTCTTTTATATGATGAAGTAAGATTTTCAGGAATCATCATCATATCTAACAGGTGTGTCTGGACGGAGGCCTGAGGCTGGGTACTTTAAGGGAACTGCGTGGTTTAAACTTCTAAGTAACCAGTGAGGTACTACAGAAGCTGTTTTGTGCTGGCTTGGTAAATCTAAGTATTGAAATAACCAGCAGCGTTTGGGATTTGTCTGCCCTGTTTTGTTTGCAATTCACTCTGATTGAGTGAGCTGAGCTGGCTCCCACGGGCAGCACCGTCACACCTACAGCCAGGCTGCAGAGGTCCGGGGGATCTTAGGGGCCTTGGGGTGCACAGATACCTATGTCCAGGCCATAGCGGTCCCTGGGGGGCTTAGAGGTTTGTGGAGAGCACAGATACCATTATCCAGGCTAGATGGGTTCTGGTGGGATTAGGGGGTTGTGGGGGGCACAGATACCTATGTAAACAGAAGCAGGATGAACTCTATCCTCACATCTGGTGGTGAATTATGGCAAGTGTGGAAAAGGATTTCAGGGTCTGATCATGTTTGCATAGACACACTCACCGTGCGTGACACGGCCACGGCAGCCTGGGATGGTTACTTTGGCAGCTATGGTATCCCCAGTTTATTTGTTGTTGGGGTGTGAGATGTGGAGTGTTGTCACCCTGATTGTGTGGATGAGGAACTGTGAAACAGCTTTGAGACAGGGATTCTCACCATCAGTTGAGTGGCACTCACTAGACAAGGGAGTGGGCTCCTTGGGTGAGCTACAGTCACCAATTGCACTTTTTTTATTTTAACAGTTGAATAGCAGGGTTGATTTTTTATTCTCTTAAAAGTTGAATTTCTAGGTTATTGAGCTGAAATCACTGAAAAGATGTTTTAGTTTGTGGGGGACTCTAAACCTGTATTGCAGAACACACTAGTTGGCAGACAGGAGCAGTTTGTGGGAGTGTCCCATGGAGTGAGATGAGTCTAGCAGTTTTGGGGGATAGCTGGAGCAGAACAGAGGTCGGCTGGCAGAGCAGCTGGTGGACCGAGCTGAGCAGTTTGTGGGGAAGGCAAAAGCAGAATCCCATGGAGAGGCAGAGCAGTCAGCAGTGGACCACATAAGGTGCCCCTTTCTACTCAGGCTGGCAGGGGGAAAAACCCTGCAGATAGACTCTTGAAGTCTGGGGTTGCGCAACTGTGGGTGATTTTGGGGTTGCTGGACTCTTGAAACGTTGGAGATATTGGACTTTGGAGCCTTGGGGTGATTTGGGGATTGCTGGACTCATGAGCCCAGGGAAAAGGACACGGCCTAGTTGAGGTGTTTTCCCAATTTAATGCTATGTTGTTTATCTCACGTTATTAAACATTTTCTGCTACACCCAGACTCTGTGCTTGCGAGAGGGGAAGTATTGCCTCTTTGAGGCACCTAGGAGTGCGTATGTAAAATTTTCCCATGTCACTGGGTGGGGACTCGAGCTGGTTTGCATTTCATTGAAGGCAAGGGACCCCTATGTATTGAACCCAGTCCTTGCTGCTATCCGTTTAGCCTGGCAAAAGGGTTCCACCTACGTCCAGGCTCAAGGGGTCCCTGGGGGTCTTAGGGAGTTCGTGGGGGGCACAGATATCTAGGTCCAGGCTGTAGGGGGTCGGGGGGGGGCTCAGGAGTTTGGTGGGGGGAACAGATACCTACGTCCAGGCTGCAGGGGTCCCAGAGGGACTTAGAGGGTGTCACGTAGTGTGGTGGAATCTGGCCATGCACCCCTCTTCCTGGGACACACAGTGACTCAGCCAGCCAGTAAAACAGAAGGTTTTTTTGGCCAACAGGAATGAAGGATACAGCAGGGCTTTTGGGCACAACCAGGACCCCTCAATCGAGTCCTTCTGGGGGTTCAGGAAGCTTAGTTCCCAGTTTGGGATTCCCTGAATTCCAACAACCCAGGTCCAAACCAAAACTGAACTAACTCCCTCCAGCCAGCCCCTTCCTTTATTCACCTTCCTGGACAAAGATGCTGACCCCCTCCCAGCTGCCTAGCTTAAGTTACAGGCTTAGGTCCTGTCCCTCACCTAAAGTCACCCGCTGCTCTCCCATCCCGCACACAGACAGTCCCCACTCCATCACAGTAATGCCCAGAGCATTTCGCGCATGGAACAACAGTGACACCATGTGGCCACACAGGGTAATGCACAGAGCATTTCCTGCATGGAGCAAGAGTGACACCGTGAGGCCATGCATGGTAATGCACAGAGCATATCCCCGCATGGAGCAACAGTGACACCATGTGGTCACGCAGGGTAATGCACAGAGCATTTCCCCGCATGGAGCAACAGTGACACCATGTGGCCACACAGGGTAATGCACAGAGCATTTCCTGCATGGAGCAACAGTGACACCGTGTGGTCACGCAGGGTAATGCACAGAGCATTTCCCCGCATGGAGCAACAGTGACACCATGTGGCTACACAGGGTAATGCACAGAGCATCGCACCTACGTGGAGGCTGTAGAGATCCCGCGAGGGCTTACGGGGGTTCGTAGCGTCACAGATATCTACATCCAGTATGGGCGGGACCCTGGGAGAGTTAGGGGGGTTGTGAGGGGCATAGGTACTTGCGTCCAGGCTGTAGAGGTCCTGGTGGGGATTAAAGGCTTCCTGGAGGACAGCAATATCTACGTCCAGGCTGAAGGGGTCCCTGGACGCTTAGGGGGTTGTGGTGAGCACAGTGATCCCTGGGGGTATAGGGACTTGGTGAGGGGCACAGATACCTATGTATGTCCTGGAGGGGTCCCTGGGGGGGGCTTAGTGATACTGTAGGAGACACAGATACCTACGTCCAGACTATAGGCATTCTGGGGGGGCTTAGGGCTTTGGGGGGGCACAGATATGTACATCCAGGCTCGAGAGGTTCCGGAGAGGATTAGGGGTTTTTGCGGATGGCAGAGATATCTATATCCATACTCTAGGGTTCTCGGGGGGCTTAGGGCTGGATGTGTCCCGAGGAGCTTAGGGGGTTTGTGGGGTGCTCAGACACCTGTGTCCAGGCTGTAGGGAACCCTGGGGGCTTAGGGGGTTCGCGGGGGTCACAGGTAGTTACGTCCAGGCTGAAGGGGTAATGGGAGTGCTTAAGGGATCGGGGCTGACACAGATACCTACGTCCAGGGTCTAGGGGAGGCAGGAGAAGTGAAGCGGCCATGGTGTGCTTTCAAGTAGGGATAATAATGATCCACTCTTACCTACCTCATGGTGGGTGGAGGATGGGGATCCATTGGAGAGTGTGACTAAGAGTAGTGCATAATATGAGGTGTCCCATCACGTTTACTCAGAGCAGATTATGACATAATAGATTAGCTGAAACAGTCTTTTTTATTTGTATTTTTTTATTTTGGAATTGTTAAGAGCAGCAATGACTTAGCTCAGACTGTAGCATCTTATCTAATTTTCAAGATCTAAGTGTCTCCTCCTTGTGTGTGATGACACAATTTAACACACTGTGACAAACAGGAGATGCTTTTGTTTTGCAACAAAATCTTTTTGCAAAGAACTTCCATCTCACTTGTTATGATTCTGAGAAACAAACTGGTTTAGTCTGAATGGGATATTTGGACAGAGACGGTTGGAATGAAATTTTCCCACCATCGCAGGTCCTGAGCTCTATCCCTGCCTCTGGGGGGATTTGTTGTCTGTTAGAACAGGAGTCTGACTGGCGGCTTCTCTTTCTGGCTCTGCCACCGCCTTGCTGTGTAGGCCCTTGGGTAGGTCACCTCCCTTCTCTGTACCTCAGGCTCCTCCCATTTGTCCAATGGGAACAGGGACAGTTCTCGAATTCTGGGCAGTTGTGAGCCTGAGTGAGAAAAGGGGTGTTGAAGCCCTCTGTGAAGAAGAAAGGGGAGTTTCACGGTGCTTTTGCACCAAGGAATTCTAAACCAAAACTGAACTAACTCCCTCGAGTCCTTCTGGGGGTTCAGGAAGCTTGGTTCCCAGTTTGGGATTCTCTGAATTCCAACTACCCAGCTCCAAACCAAAACTGAACTAACTCCCTCCAGCCGACCCCTTCCTGTGTCCATCTTCCCGGGCAAAGGTGCTCACTCTCTCAGCCCTGTCTAGCTCGAGTTACAGGCTTAGGTCCTCTCCCTCACCTAAAGTCACCCCCTGCTCTCCCATCCCCCACACAGACAGTCCCCACTCCATCACAGTAATGCCCAGAGCATTTCCCGCATGGAACAACAGTGACACCATGTGGCCACGCAGGGTAATGCCCAGAGCATTTCCTGCATGGAGCAACAGTGACACTGTATGGCCACTCAGGGTAATGCACAGAGCATCACACCTACGTAGAGGCTGTAGAGATCCCTGGGGGCTTAGGGGTCATGGGAGGTACAGATAGCTACGTCCAGGCTGGAGGCATTCTGGGGGGTTTAAGGGGGTTCGTAGGGTCACAGATACCTACGTCCAGGATGGTCGGGACTCTGGGGGAGTTAGGGGGGTTGTGGGGGGCATAGGTACTTGCGTCCAGGCTGTAGAGGTCCTGGTGGGGATTAAGGGCTTCCTGGAGGACACCAATATCTATGTCCGGGCTGGAGAGGTCCCTGGACGGCTTAGTGGTATTGTAGGGGAGCACAGTGA
Source organism: Gopherus flavomarginatus (assembly GCF_025201925.1). Lineage (NCBI taxonomy): Eukaryota > Metazoa > Chordata > Testudines > Testudinidae > Gopherus > Gopherus flavomarginatus. Next base: position 2,184,288 of record NW_026115098.1, read on the forward strand.
TCCCTGGGGGTTTAGGAACTTGGTGAGGGGCACAGATACCTATGTTTCTCCTGGAGGGGTCCCTGGGGGGGCTTAGTGGTATTGTAGGGGACACAGATACCTACGTCCAGGCTATAGGCATTCTGGGGGGGCTTAGGGCTTTGGGGGGGCACAGATACCTACATCCAGGCTGGAGGGGCCCCGGGTTGCTTAGGGGGGTTGTGGGGGGCACAGCTATGTACGTCCAGGCTGGAGAGGTTCCAGGGAGTATAAGGAATTTTTGTGGACAGCAGAGATACCTATCTCCAGGATCTAGGGGTCCCTGGGGGGCTTAGGGTTTTTTTGGGAGGCACAGATAACTATGTCCAGGTTGGAGTGGTTCCTGGGGGGTTTAGGGGGTTCCTGGGGGGCACAGATACCTAGGTCCATGCTGTAGGGGTCCCCGGGTGGATTAGGGGTTTTCTGAGGGGTACAGATACAGACGTCTAGGCTGTAGGGGTCCCTGGGAGGCTTAGGGGGTTTGTGGGGGACAGCCATACCTAAGTCCAGGCAATAGGGCTTCCAGGGGGAATTAGTGTGTTGGGGGGGCACAGATACCTAGATCCAGGCTGGAGGGTTCCCGATGTGGGGGGGCTTAGGCAGTTTGTGTTCGGCAAAGATACCTACCTCCAGGCTGGAGGGGTGTCTCGGCACTTAGGGATTGTGGGGGGGCACAGATACCTCCTTCCAGGCTGGAGGGTCCCTGGGGAGCTTAGCGGGTTCGTAGGGGGCACAGATACCTAAATCCAGGCTGGAGGGATCCAGGGGGGGCTTATGGGGTTCAGGGGGCACAGATATTTATCTCTAGGCTGTAGTGGTCCCTGGTGGGCTTAGGGGGTTTTGGGGGGCCCCAGATACCTAAGTCCATGCTGTAGGGGTCCCTACAGGTGCTTATGGGTTCATGGGGTGCACAGATTCTTATGTCCAGGCTGGAGGGAGCAGGGGGGGTTGGGGTTTCATGGGGGGCACAGATACGAACCTCCAGGCTGTAGGAGTCCCAGGGGGCTGTGGGGGTACAGATACCTACATCTGGGCTGGAGGGTTCCTGGGGGGTATAGAGGGTTTGTGGGGGGCACAGATACCTAGGTACAGGCTGTCGGTGTCCCGAGGAGATGAGGCGGTTCACTGGGGGCTCAGATACATCCAGGCTGGATGTGTCCCGAGGAGCTTAGGGGGTTTGTGCGGTGCTCAGACACCTGTGTCCAGGCTGTAGGGATCCCTGGGGGCTTAGGGGGTTCGTGGGGGTCACAGGTAGTTACGTCCAGGCTGAAGGGGTAATGGGAGTGCTTAAGGGATCGGGGCTGACACAGATACCTACGTCCAGGGTCTAGGGGTCCCGAGGGGATTGGGGGTTGAGGGGGGAACAGATACCTACGTCATAGCTGGAGCTGTCTTGGGTGGTTTAGGAGGTTCGTTGGAGTCACAGATACCTAAGTCCAGGCTGTAGCGGTTCCTGGGGCATTCAGGGATTTCTGGGGGTCACAGATACCTACGTGCAGACTGGAGGGGTCCTGGAGCGCTTAGGAGATTTATGGGGGGCACAGATACCAACATACTGGCTGTAAAGTTCCCTGGGGGGCTTTGTGGGTTCGGGGGGCACAGATACCAATGTCCTGGCTGTAGATGTTCCTGGGGTACATAGAGGGGCTGTGGTCGCACATAACCCTACATCCAGGCTGTCGGGATCCCGGGGGCCCCTGGCCAAATTGGGTCCCTCTGGAAAAGTCTCCCTCACGGTGGCCCCAGGGCTGGAGGAGCTCCCACTCCCTGATATGGCGCAGAGGCTGCAGCAGGGGCACAGAGCTTCTCTGGTGTCAGGGCCACAGCGGGGCAGGGGTAAAGGAGTGAGACCAGAGAAGCTCTGTGCCCCTGCTGCAGCCCCCAGGTAATAGAAGGGAGTGGGAGCTCTTCCAGCCCTGAGGCCACCGTGGAGGAACATCTACAGCCAGGACATTGGTATCTGTCATACATTAGAAGCAAGAGGAAGACTAAGGACAGGGTAGGCCCACTGCTCAGTGAGGAGGGGGAAACAGTAACGGGAGACTTGGAAATGGCAGAGATGCTTAATGACTTCTTTGTTTCAGTCTTCACTGAGAAGTCTGAAGGAATGTCTAGTATAGTGAATGCTTACGGGAAGAGGGTAGGTTTAGAAGAGAAAATAAGGAAAGAGCAAGTAAAAAATCACTTAGAAAAGTTAGATGCCTGCAAGTCACCAGGGCCTGATGAAATGCATCCTAGAATACTCAAGGAGTTAATAGAGGAGGTATCTGAGCCTCTAGCTATTATCTTTGGGAAATCATGGGAGACGGGGGAGATTCCAGAAGACTGGAAGGGGGCAAATATAGTGCCCATCTATAAAAAGGGAAATAAAAACAACCCAGAAAACTACAGACCAGTTAGTTTAACTTCTGTGCCAGGGAAGATAATGGAGCAGGTAATCAAAGAAATCATCTCCAAACACTTGGAAGGTGATAAGGTGATAGGGAATAGCCAGCATGGATTTGTAAAGAACAAATCGTGTCAAACTAATCTGATAGCGTTCTTTGATAGGATAACGAGCCTTGTGGATAAGGAAGAAGCGGTGGATGTGATATACCTAGACTTTAGTAAGGCATTTGATACGGTCTCGCATGATATTCTTATAGATAAACTAGGAAAGTACAATTTAGATGGGGCTACTATAAGGTGGGTGCATAACTGGCTGGATAACCGTACTCAGAGAGTAGTTGTTAATGGCTCCCAATCCTGCTGGAAAGGTATAACAAGTGGGGTTCCGCAGGGGTCTGTTTTGGGACCGGATCTGTTCAATATCTTCATCAACGATTTAGAGGTTGGCATAGAAAGTACGCTTATTAAGTTTGCGGATGATACCAAACTGGGAGGGATTGCAACTGCTTTGGAGGACAGGGTCAAAATTCAAAATGATCTGGACAAATTGGAGAAATAGTCTGAGGTAAACAGGATGAACTTCAATAAAGATAAATGCAAAGTGCTCCACTTAGGAAGGAACAATCAGTTTCACACATACAGAATGGGAGGAGACTGTCTAGGAAGGAGTATGGCAGAAAGAGATCTAGGGGTCGTAGTGGACCACAAGCTTAATATGAGTCAACAGTGTGATACTGTTGCAAAAAAAGCAAACGTGATTCTGGGATGCATTAACAGGTGTGTTGTAAACAAGACACGAGAAGTCATTCTTCCGCTTTACTCTGCGCTGGTTAGGCCTCAACTGGAGTATTGTGTCCAGTTCTGGGCACCACATTTCAAGAAAGATGTGGAGAAATTGGAGAGGGTCCAGAGAAGAGCAACAAGAATGATTAAAGGTTTTGAGAACATGACCTATGAAGGAAGGCTGAAGGAATTGGGTTTGTTTAGTTTGGAAAAGAGAAGACTGAGAGGGGACATGATAGCAGTTTTCAGGTATCTAAAAAGGTGTCATCAGGAGGAGGGAGAAAACTTGTTCACCTTAGCCTCCAATGATAGAACAAGAAGCAATGGGCTTAAACTGCAGCAAGGGAGATTTAGGTTGGACATTAGGAAAAAGTTCCTAACTGTCAGGGTAGTTAAACACTGAAATAGATTGCCTAGGGAAGTTGTGGAATCTCCATCTCTGGAGATATTTAAGAGTAGGTTAGATAAATGTCTATTAGGGATGGTCTAGACAGTATTTGGTCCTGCCATGAGGGCAGGGGACTGGACTCGATGACCTCTCGAGGTCCCTTCCAGTCCTAGAGTCTATGAGTCTATGAGTAATCTGTGCCCCCCATAAACCACCTAATCCCCACGGGAACCCCTACAGCCAGGATGTTGGTATCTGTCCCCCTATAAATCTCCTAAGCCCTCTGGAACCCTTCCAGTCTGAACGTAGGTATCTGTGACCCCCAGAAATCCCCGAATACCCCAGGAACCCCTACAGCCTGGACTTAGGGATCTGTGACTCCAACGAACCTCCTAAACCACCCAGGACCCCTTCAGCTAGGACGTAGGCATCTGTTCCCCCCTCAACCCCCAATCCCCTCGGGACCCCTAGACCCTGGACGTAGGTATCTGTGTCCGCCCCGATTCCCTAAGCACCCCCATTACCCCTTTAGCCTGGACGTAGGTATCTGTACTCCCACAAACCCCCTAAACGTCCCAGCGACCCCTTCAGCCTGGAAGTCCCTATCTGTGACACCCACGAACCTCTAACCTCCCAGGGATCCCTACAGCCTGGACACAGGTGTCTGAGCACCCCACAAACCCCCTAAGCTCCTCGGGACACATCCAGCCTGGATGTATCTGAGCCCCCAGTGAACCGCCTAATCTCCTCGGGACACCGACAGCCTGTACCTAGGTATCTGTGCCCCCCACAAACCCCCCATAACCCCCAGGACCCATCCAGACTAGATGTAGGTATCTGCACCCCCACAGCCTCCCTGAGACTCCTACAGCCTGGAGGTTTGTATCTGTGCTCCTCATGAAACCCCAACCCCCCCTGTCCCCTCCAGACTGGATATAAGTATCTGTGCACCCCACGAACCCATAAGCACCTGTAGGGGCGCCTACAGCATGGACTTAGGTATATGGGGCCCCCCAAAACCCCCTAAGCCCACCAGGGACCCCTATAGCCTAGAGATAAGCATCTGTGCTCCCTGAACCCCATAAGCCCCCCCTGGACCCATCCAGTCTGGACTTAGGTATCTGTGCCCCACATGAACCCGCTAAGCCCCCCAGGGACCCTCCAGCCTGGATGGAAGTATCTGTGCCCCCACAACCCCTAAGTGCCGAGAAACCCCTCCAGCCTGGAGGTAGTTATCTGTGCCCACCAGAAACCGCTTTAGCCCCCCCAGGGACCACTCCAGCCTTGATGCAGATATCTGTGCCCAACACAAACGGCGTAAGCCCCCTCCCCGGGAACCCTCCAGCCTAAACCTAGGTATCTGTGCCCCCCCAACACACTAATTCCCCCTGGAAGACCTATTGCCTGGAAGTAGGTATCTCTGCCCCCCACAAACCCCCTAAGCCTCCCAGGGACCCCTACAGCCTAGACGTAGGTATCTCTGCCACCCAGAAAACCCCTAATCCACCCAGGGAACCCTACAGCATGGACCTAGGTATCTGTGCCCCCCAGGAACTCCCTAAACCCCCCAGGAACCACTCCAACCTGGCCATAGATATCTGTGCCTCCCAAAAAAACCTAAGCCTCCCGGGACCCCTAGAGTATGGAGATAGGTATCTCTGCCATCCGCAAAAACCCCTAATCCTCTCCGGAACCTCTCCAGCCTGGATGTACATATCTGTGCCCTCCCCACAAACCACCTAAGCCCCCCGGGACCCCTCCAGCCTGGATGTAGGTATCTGTGCCCCCCCAAAGCCCTAAGCCCCCCCAGAATGCCTATAGCCTGGACGTAGGTATCTATGTCTCCTACAGTACCACTAAGCCTCCCCCCAGGGACCCCTCCAGGACATACATAGGTATCTGTGCCCCTCACCAAGTCCCTATACCCCCAGGGATCACGGTGCTCACCACAACCCCCTAAGCGTCCAGGGACCCCGTCAGCCTGGACGTAGATGTTGCTGTCCTCCAGGAAGCCTTTAATCCCCACCAGGACCTCTACAGCCTGGACGCAAGTACCTATGCCCCTCACAACCCCCCTAACTCTCCCAGGGTCCCGCCCATACTGGATGTAGATATCTGTGACCCTACGAACCCCCGTAAGCCCTCGAGGGATCTCTACAGCCTCCACGTAGGTGCGATGCTCTGTGCATTACCCTGTGTGGCCACACGGTGTCACTGTTGTTCCATGCTGGAAATGCTCTGTGCATTACCCTGTGTGGCCACACAGTGTCACTCTTGCTCCATGCGTGAAAATGCTCTCTGCATTACCCTGCGTGACCACATGGTGTCACTGTTGCTCCATGCAGGAAATGCTCTGTGCATTACCGTGCGTGACCACATGGTGTCACTGTTGCTCCATGCAGGAAATGCTCTGTGTATTACCCTCTGTGGCCACACGGTGACACTGTTGCTCCATGCGGGGAAATGCTCTGTGCATTACCCTGCGTGACCACATGGTGTCACTGTTGCTCCATGCAGGAAATGCTCTATGCATTACCCTCTGTGGCCACATGGTGTCACTGTTGCTCCATGCAGGAAATGCTCTGTGGATTACCCTGCGTGGCCACACGATGCCACTGTTGCTCCATACAGGAAATGCTCTGTGCATTACCCTGTATGGCCACATGGTGACACTGTTGCTCCATGCGGGGAAATGCTCTGTGCATTACCCTGCGTGACCACATGGTGTCACTGTTGCTCCATGCAGGAAATGCTCTGTGCATTACCCTCTGTGGCCACATGGTGTCACTGTTGCTCCATGCAGGAAATGCTCTGTGTATTACCCTCTGTGGCCACACGGTGACACTGTTGCTCCATGCGGGGAAATGCTCTGTGCATTACCCTGCGTGACCACATGGTGTCACTGTTGCTCCATGCAGGAAATGTTCTGTGTATTAGCCTGCGTGGCCACACGGTACCACTGTTGCTCCATGCGTGGAAATGCTCTGTGCATTACCCTGTGTGGCCACACGGTGTCACTGTTGCTCCATAGAGGAAATGCTCTGTGCATTACCCTGTATGGCCACATGGTGTCACTGTTGCTCCACGGGGGAAATGCTCTAGGCATTACTGTGATGGAGTGGGGACTGTCTGTGTGGGGGATGGGAGAGCAGCGGGTGACTTTAGGTGAGGGACAGGACCTAAGCCTGTAACTTAAGCTAGGCAGCTGGGAGGGGGTCAGCACCTTTGCCCAGGAAGCTGAATAAAGGAAGGGGCTGGTTGGAGGGAGTTAGTTCAGTTTTGGTTTAGACCTGGGTTGTTGGAATTCAGGGAATCCCAAACTGGGAACTAAGCTTCCTGAACCCCCAGAAGGACTCGATTGAGGGGTCCTGGTTGTGTCCAAAAGCCCTGCTGTATCCTTCGTTCCTGTTGGCCAAAAAAACCTTCTGTTTTACTGGCTGGCTGAGTCACTGTGTGTCCCAGGAAGAGGGGTGCAGGGCCAGATTCCACCACACTACGTGACACCCCCTAAGTCACTCTGGGACCCCTGCAGCCTGGACGTAGGTATCTGTGCCCCCCACCAAACTCCTGAGCCCCCCCCCGACCCCCTACAGCCTGGACCTAGATATCTGTGCCCCCCACGAACTCCCTAAGCCCCCCAGGGACCCCTTGAGCCTGGACGTAGGTGGAACCCTTCTTCCAGGCTGAACTGATAGCAGCAAGGACTGGGTTTAATACATAGGGGTCCCTTGCCTACAATGTAAAGCAAACCAGCTCGAGCCCCCACCCAGTGACATGGGAAAATTTTACATACGCACTCCTAGGTGCCTCAAAGAGGCAATACTTCCCCTCTCGCAAGCACAGAGTCTGGGTGTAGCAGAAAATGTTTAATAACGTGAGATAAACAACATAGCATTAAATTGGGAAAACACCTCAACTAGGCCGTGTCCTTTTCCCTGGGCTCATGAGTCCAGCAATCCCCAAATCATCCCAAGGCTCCAAAGTCCAATATCTCCAACGTTTCAAGAGTCCAGCAACCCCAAAATCACCCACAGTTGCGCAACCCCAGACTTCAAGAGTCTATCTGCAGGGTTTTTCCCCCTGCCAGCCTGAGTAGAAAGGGGCACCTTATGTGGTCCACTGCTGACTGCTCTGCCTCTCCATGGGATTCTGCTTTTGCCTTCCCCACAAACTGCTCAGCTCGGTCCACCAGCTGCTCTGCCAGCCGACCTGTGTTCTGCTCCAGCTATCCCCCAAAACTGCTAGACTCACCTCACTCCGTGGGACACTCCCACAAACTGCTCCTGTCTGCCAACTACTGTGTTCTGCAATACAGTTTCAGAGTCCCCCACAAGCTAATACATCTTCTCACTGATTTCAGCTCAAGAACCTAGAAACTCAACTTTTAAGAGAATAAAAAAACAACACTGCTATTCAACTGTTAAAAGAAAAAAAGTGCAATTGGTGACTCTAGCTCACCCAAGGAGCCCACTCCCTTGTCAAGTGAGTGCCACTCAACTGATGGTGAGAATCCCTGTCTCAAAACTGTTTCACAGTTCCTCATCCACACAATCAGGGTGACAACACTCCACATCTCACACCCCAACAACAAATAAACTGGGGATACCATAGCTGCCAAAGTAACCATCCCAGGCTGCCGTGGCCGTGTCACGCACGGTTAGTGTGTCTATGCAAACATGATCAGACCCTGAAATCCTTTCCACACTTGCCATAATTCACCACCAGATGGGAGGGTAGAGTTCATCTTGCTTCTGCTTACATAGGTATCTGTGCCCCCCACAACCCCCTAATCCCACCAGAACCCATCTAGCCTGGATAATGGTATCTGTGCTCTCCACAAACCTCTGAGCCCCCCAGGGAACCCACAAGCCCAGATGTAGGCATCTGTATGCCCCACACACCCCTTAATACCCACAGGAACCTTCCAGACTGTAGGTAGGTATCTGTGACCCCTAGAGCCCCACAAAGTCCCTCGGGACCCCTACAGCATGGATGTTTGTATCTGTGACCAACAAAAACCGCCTAAGCTACCCAGGGCCACCTACCATCAGGATGTAGGTATCTGTTCCCCCCCAAACACACATAATCCCCCCGGAACCCCTCCAGCCTAGATGTAGATATCTCTGACCCCACGAATCCGCTAAGACATGACAGGACCCCTCCAGCATCGACATAGGTATCTGTGCCCACACAACCCTCCTAAGACCCCCAAAACCCCTCCAGCCTAGACGCAGGTATCTGTGCCCAGCATGAGCCCACTAAGGTCCCTAGGACCCCTCTTGCCTGGATGAATGTATCTGTGCCCCTTACAAACCCCTAAACCCCCCCCAGGATCCCTATAGACCGGACGTAGATATCTGTGCACCCTCACGAACCCACTGATCCTCCCAGCGACCCCTACATCATGGAAGTAGGTATCTGTACCCCAAAATTCCCCAAAGCAACCCCAGGACCCCTACAGCCTCGATATAGGTATCTGTGCCCCCGCACAACTCCCTAATACCCCCAGAACTCCTCCAGCCTGGACGTAGATATTTGTGACTTCCAGGAACCCCCAAAGCCCTCCCCAGGACTTCTCCAGTCCCTACATAGGTATCTCTGCCCCACACCAGCCTTCTAAGACCCATAGGGCCCCCACCAGCCTGGTTATAGCTATGTGTACGCCACACAAAGCCCCTAAGCTCCCCAGGGCCCCCTCCAACCGGTACGTAGGTATCTGCACAACCACAAACCCTTAAGTCCCCCAGGGACCCCTCCAGACCATACGTAGGTTTCTGTGACCCTTACCAACTCCTTAAACCCCCAGGGACCACTACAGCATGGACGTATGTATCTATGCTCACCACAACCCCCTAAGCCATCCAGGGACCTCTCCAGCCCTGACGTAGATATTTGTGCCCCTCATGAAGCCCCTAATGCCCACCAGAATGTCTCCAGCCTGGACGTAGCTATCTGTGCCCCCTATGACTCCTAAGTCCCCCAGGGATCTCTACAACCTCTACATAGGCGTGATGCTCTGTGCATTACCCTGCATGGCCACATGTTGTCACTGTTCCTCTATGAGAGAAATGCTCTGTGCATTACTCTGCGTGGCCACATGGAATCACTGTTGCTCCATCCAGGAAATGCTCTGTGCATTTCCCTGCATGGCCACATGGCGTCACTGTTGCTCCATGCAGGAAATGCTCTGTCCATTACCTGGTGTGGTCACAAGGTGTCAATGTTGCTTCAGGCGGGAAATGCTCTGTGCATTACCCTGCGTGGCCACACGGTGCAACTGTTGCTCCATGCAGGAAATGCTCTGTGTATTACCCTGTGTGGCCACACGGTGTCACTCTTGCCCCATGCAGGAAATGCTCTGTGCATTACCCTGTGTGGCCACATCGTGTCACTGTTGCTCCACAGGGGAAATGCTCTGGGCATTACCCTGCATGGCCACACAGTGTTACTGTTGCTCCATGCGCGAAATGCTCTGGGCATTACTGTGATGGAGTGGGGACTGTCTGTGTGGGGGATGGGAGAGCAGCGGGTGACTTTAGGTGAGGGACAGGACCTAAGCCTGTAACTTAAGCTAGGCAGCGGGGAGGGGGTCGGCACCTTTGCCCAGGAAGCTGAATAAAGGAAGGGGCTGGCTGGAGGGAGTTAGTTCAGTTTTGGTTTGGAGCCGGGTTGTTGGAATTCAGGGAATCCCAAACTGGGAACTAAGCTTCCTGAACCCCCAGAAGGACGAGATTGAGGGGTCCTGGTTGTGCCCAAAAGCCCTGCTGTATCCTTCGTTCCTGTTGGCCAAAAAAACCTTCTGTTTTACTGGCTGGCTGAGTCACTGTGTGTCCCAGGAAGAGGGGTGCAGGGCCAGATTCCACCACACTACGTGACACGCCCTAAGTCCCTCTGGGACCCCTGCAGCCTGGACATATGTACTTATGCTCACCACAACCCCCTAAGCCATCCAGGGACCTCTCCAGCCCTGACGTAGATATTTGTGCCCCTCATGAAGCCCCTAATGCCCACCAGAATGTCTCCAGCCTGGACGTAGCTATCTGTGCCCCACACGACCCTTAAGCCCCCCAGGGATCTCTACAGCCTCTACATAGGCATGATGCTCTGTGCATTACCCTGCATGGCCACATGTTGTCACTGTTCCTCTATGAGAGAAATTCTCTGTGCATTACCCTGCGTGGCCACATGGAATCACTGTTCCTCCATCCAGGAAATGCTCTGGGCATTTCCCTGCATGGCCACATGGTGTCACTGTTGCTCCATGCAGGAAATGCTCTGTCCATTAGCTGGTGTGGTCACAAGGCGTCAATGTTGCTCCATGTGGGAAATGCTCTGTGCATTACCCTGCCTGGCCACACGGTGTCACAGTTGCTCCATATGGGAAATGTTCTGTGCGTTACCGTGCGTGGCCACATGGTGTCACTGTTGCTCCATGCGGGAAATGCTCTGTGCATTACTGTGATGGAGTAGGGACTGTCTGTGTGGGGGATGGGAGAGCAGGGGTTGACTTTAGGACCGGACACGTGCTCAGCTTGTAACCTGAGCTAGGCGGGGGGAGGGGTCAGCACCTTTGCCCGGGAAGCTGGACACAGCAAATGGCCGGCTGGAGGGAGTTGGGTTAGTTCAGTTTCGGTTTTGGTCTGGGTGGTTGGAATTCAGGGATTCCCAAACTGGGAACTAAGTTTCCTCAACCCCTAGAAGGACTTGATTGTGGGGTCCTGCTTGTGCCTCCAAGCTCTGATGTATCCTTCGCTCCTGTTGTCCAATAAACCTTCTGTTTTACTGGCTGGCTGAGAGTCACTGTGAGTCCCAGGAAGAGGGGTGCAGGACCGGACTGTCCCACACTCCATGACAGACCCTAAGCCCCTCCGAGACCCCTGCAGCCTGGACGTAGGTATCTGTGCCTCCCACCAAACACCTAAGACACTCAGAGATCCCTCCAGCCTGAACTTAGGTATCTATGCCCCCCACAAATCCCCTAAGCCCCCGAGGGACCTATACAGCCAGAACATTGGTATCTGTTCCCCATATAGACTCCATAAGCCCCTTGCGACACTCCAGTGTGCACGTAGGTATATGTGCCCCTCAGAAACCCTCTAAGGCCCCAGGAACCCCTACAGCCTGGACATAGGTATTTGCACCCCCACAACCCCCCTAACCCCCCCCTCCCGGGACATCTACAATCTGGACGTAGATATCTGTGCCCCTCACGAAACCTCTAACTCCCCCTGGGAACGATACAGCCTGGACATACGTATCTGTGCCCACTCGAACCCCTAAAACCCACTGGTACCCCTACAGCCTGGACATCATAGGTGTCTTTGGCCCCCACAAATCCCCTAAGACTCCCAGGATGCCTCCAGACTGGACGTAGGTATCTTTGCCCCCCACTAACCCCCTAAGCCCCCCTGGTAACCCTACAGCCTGGATGTAGGAATATGTGCCCCCCACGAACCCTCTAAGCCCCCATGGGACCCTAGAGCATGGAGATTGGTATCTGTGTCCCCCCCAAACTCTCTAAGCCCCCCAGGGACCGCTATGGCCTGGACATAGGTATCTGTGCACCCCAAGGCCCCTAAGATCCCCCGGACCTCTGCAGCCTGGCTGTAGGTGTGACGTTGCTGCCCGTGGGAGCCAGCTCAGCTCACTCAATCAGAGTGAATTGCAAACAAAACAGGGCAGACAAATCCCAAACGCTGCTGGTTATTTCAATACTTAGATTTACCAAGCCAGCACAAAACAGCTTCTGTAGTACCTCACTGGTTACTTAGAAGTTTAAACCACGCAGTTCCCTTAAAGTACCCAGCCTCAGGCCTCCGTCCAGACACACCTGTTAGATATGATGATGATTCCTGAAAATCTTACTTCATCATATAAAAGAAAAGATTCTTCCAATCCCAAAGGATCAGCCACATAACCAGGTTCAATTATAACTTAGATTTTACCTAAAATACATGCTATAGCCAATTCTTATTAACTAAGCTAAAATGTATTAGAAAAGAAAAGAGAGAGAGTGAGTGTTGGTTAAAAGATTAATAGACATATAGACTTGAATTCAATTTTTGAGGTTCAGATACAAAGTAGACATGAGCTTGTAGTTGCCAAAAGTCCTTTTAGAAATAGTCCATAGGTTATAATCCAATGTCCATATTCAGGGTGGCTCCAGTCAATGACTGGGGATCTCAATCCTTGTGGCTTAAGGTTTCCCCCTCTTGAAACCCAAAGCAGATCTGAGATGAAGAAGGATCGTGTCCCAGGTTCTTAAACATTTCCAGCAGCCTTTCAGCCTGAGAAAACAATAGGCTTAACTCTTCTTCCAAACATCCTGGCAATTAGTACATCCATCAAACAGTTCAGATACAGATTACCACAACCTTCAAAGAGACACAGACAATAATACTATTGTACAATGATACTATTTCACTCAAGTATCATCATAAATGTTAATATTCTTTTTTTGCTCTTTGAATTAAAACTAGAGCAATAGACAAGACTTCTTTGCTGACATCACAAGACCTGAGCAAACACCTCCCCTTCTACCTCTAACACTGCAGACTTGCATTTCAAAGCTCTGTTCATTTACATATCTTGTTAACCAGTTTTTAAGGTTCACCCACGGGTCAGGTCAGTCGGTAAGGTGAGTTAATTAACTCTTTCTGGCCCTGTCACCTTTCAATGAGATATTAGATTATACTTATGTCAGGGACTCTAACCCAGACGGCAAAGTTCGTTGTCTGACCGCGAGAGAGACAGGCAACACCAGCAAGGTCCGATCAAAAGCTCTTTATTGACAAGTGCACGCATCAATAGAGAGCAGCTCGTCTCCAGAGAGAACCAGCCTGCTCTTTACATCTTAGTATAAGCCTATGTAGACAGTTCCGTCGCGTCATAAATTATTCACTGGAGCAACCCACCCCCTTCTTCTAACAACTAGAAACTAGACACCTTTAGTATACATGCATGCCTAAAGTTAGAAATGTAGGGGAGTTCAAAACAAACAAAGAACAAAACCAGGGAGCGAAAACAAGGAGGCTGGGAAACTAGGACTCTTATCAGTTCTTCGAAGGAGCTGCCCGAACACAGCACATCTGGTACTATGCCAGGAATGCAGCTTCTCTCTTATCTCACTTTTTCCCAGCGCTTGTGAGACATGCTGCTGCTTCTCAGTGTTTTCCACTCAGGGATTACCCACAAACCTCTGTTAGCCTGACTTTGGTCAGGTTGGCATACCTGCTTTTGTCTGCTATATCTTTATTCAGGCCTAACAATCCCCCCTTTGTCCCTAGAGGACCATAATGGGACTCTTGGGACACATATCCATTTAACAATTGTACGGGGGAGGCTAGTAAACCATGACCCAAGGTCTGAGTGGAGGTCCTTAAAACTAAAAGTGTGATCAAGAGATATAGCATGGAAAACAACAGCAACATTCTTAATAGCTTGTAAATCTTTGTCAATTAAGCCAGAGTGATTAACAGCAAAGCAACATTTTTCCCCAATGCGAGCACAAGCCCCTCTCTAATTCAGCATTCATGGCATTTAGCACACGTCTATTTTGCAAAGTTACTTCTGCTACTTCATCAGTCTTTCGTTGCAACTTTTGGAAAGCCTCTATTAATGCATTAGCTGGTTTTTTTCAAGCTCTGCAGAAATATTTACAACTGCTCTCTTGATCTTAGCCACCCACAATCCAGGAATGAGTGCACGGACAAAAGAGTGGAATCCTGTTTGTCTGACAACTAAGGGATTGGGGCACTGACTATAAATCAGTTAGGTATACCAAGTGGTCTAATTTCCCAGATGTTTCGGTGAATAATCCAGTCCCATGTGCATCCTCCCCATGGACCCGTCAGGATTCGGTATGTGGAAGCCCACACCCCCCAGTCCAAATGCTTGGAAGGAGCACTGTAAATGTTTACACTTCCACCCAGAAAGTCTTTAGTATATCTCCATGACCACAGATCAGATGGTACTCCTGATGTGTCTGTAAGGGCAGTGGGCCAAGTCTGGTACTCAAGATCACTCCAAATGGCCATCAGCTGGTCATTCAGGAAATTCTGAATCTCCAAACATACTAGATCCCACTGCAATGCCTTCCCAGCCTCAGTGATATTTAATACCATCTTTCCTTGGTGTAGTACTATATTACATTTGTTATTTAACTATTTTCAGGTACTTTTAAAAGGCATTGACATTAATAGCATAGGAGGGGGTTACATTATTAGTCACTGGAATGGTTTCAATACAGGTAAAATTTCCAGTGGCAGAACAAACTCTTCGGGTACTTGTTATTTAAAATCCAATTAGAGAGAGCAATACATGCTGAAGAATTTATCCACAACACAGGGCACAGCCTGTAGAATAAACCCCAAAATCCAATCAATACCACATTCCCAAGCATGGGTCCCACAAATTTTTTCTGCCAGTGTACAATTCTTTGTTTCTTCATCGGGGTCAGTTCTTAATGTCCTTTCTAGTCAGGAATTCCTGGACTTTAGCAATTTCAGTGGAGTGAGTGTTCCTTCTTCTTTCCCAAAACAGTCTTGGTGCAGCATCATATAGGGGAGAGGTTACTAGCACATCACCCTGTAATGGTTTTGCTTTTTCTAGAAAAATTCAAAGGCACAGTAGATCTGTCAGTGGATAAGGGAGAGATTACTAGCACTTCACCTTGTACTTTTTCCCTACTGTCCAGAAGGCACAGTGGAGCTAGAAGGTGAAATAGGCTAATCATCAGTAGGAGAATTCTCCCAATGTGGAGGGGTCTTTTTGCAGTGAGAATCTTGGGTCCAAGCAGTCAGTCTTTGGTACTTCACAGCGGTGTTGGTAGTCATCAGGACTTAAGGGCCTTTCCAGCATGGAGCCAAGGCAGTCTTTCGTTGGTGGACCTTTACATCAATCCCGTCTCCTGGTTCCAAGGAGTGGCAGGGCTGCTAGGGTCTTTGGGTAGCGCTTCCTTACCTGTGAGAAAAAAAACTTAACACATTTCATTAGTGCCTGGCAGTGTTTTTCAGATCTCATAGCTGCATGGGCAAATTCAAGCCCTCCTTTTCCTGGTTGTTAACCAAGTCTTAACTGTGAGCAGTGTCCTTGAATGGAGTCAGTGTCTTATCTATAGCCTGAGCTTGCTATTTTATTTTATTTTATTTTTTCAGTTAATTCATTCTGTTCTTTGTGCTTCTTCCCTTCTTGGCTTCTTTAACCTGCAAAGGAAACTTTCACTTTTTACTCATACACCTTTTTCCCAACAATGAACACCTACACATTGTCATTATACAGTACATTAGTCTTATTATTTAATATATGCCACACACACTCTTTTACTAAAATAACCTTATTACAGAGCTTTCGAGCAACAAGCCAGGACAAGCACACCCACTTTGAGGAGTTCACTCAATACAACCTCTAGTCCAATAGCCTTCCACCATCCCCAGCCCTCTGGCTAGAAATCTGAGGTAGCCAGAAAGATCCCATGTACAATATGGGGAGTGGGTTAACTTTTCATGTCCTTGCTTTCAAAGACTGTTGGTATGCAAATTTTAACAACAATTTTTGCAATTAACAATTTGACCAATAAAGTTTCTTTTCCTTACTTAAGGAAATGCATTAGACTTTAGTATATCACATTCTCCTGATTTATCTAAACACTTTGTATTCCAAGTTGAACAAAACAAGTATCTGCATTTTAATTTTACCTTTTTGTTTGCTTTTAAACTAGATTATTTTATAAAAATATTAAACACAAAAAATTCCGGCCACAAGACAAACACCACAAGACAGAACATAGAACACAAAACATAATTTCTATTGTGCCAGTAAATGCATGGTACGTTGAATGCTGTTTAGCTGGCACCAGTTTTCTCTGATTATCTGAAAGACAAAAAAACAGAGGTCTACCCCTTCTGGGCAGACAATCATTGCTTAAAATAGACAAATACCCTTGTTGATTTCAGGAAAAACAGAGGAATTATCCCATATTTTATGTGTTTCATAGGCAGCCCAGGTTTCAGTGGCTCCTACCTTATCAGTTAGATAATTTGCATGAATACAGACGCTTTCTGGCTTGCTTTTTACTTTTAACTCTTGCTTTCAAACACTGAAAGAAAACATCACTACTTATAGTGCCCTTACAGCCTAATAAAATTTCAATTACATAGCACTATATACATTCTTCAGCTAATTTAACTACATTCTAAATGATTGCAATTAACAATTTCTTTGCCTCAATTTATTTACAAACATTTCAAAGACACCAAGAACTTTCCTCTTCAGCATTTTTGCAAAGTTCAACTGCTGTTTCCTCCAGCAACTACAGAGTTAACTTCTCACTCTCCCTTAAATCACTTGCTTGTCTCCCAACAGCCACTTTTATCAACTCAAATCACCATTCCAAGTAAGTTCTGGGTATTTGAAATCCCCATGCTTACACTTACTTACTCCTTCCTTCCACTACACCCTTAAAGTTTTCCAACCTGTTTTCCAATCTCTCTGTCTGTTGCCTGCCCGCCTGGGCCCGATCCTGCGTTTCTCACTGAACCGTCCCTTCCATAGGCACCAACTTCTTCCACTACCAGTTTAGCTAGGAGGGTGGGCTTCTCAACTAGCCCCCCACCCCTCCTGGTCTCTTCCCTTAAACATTCTTACTCACAAGACTACCCGAGTCCTCCTTCATGAGGCTTGCCACCTAGATGAAGACACATGGCCCATTGGGCAAAGCCAATTTACTTAACATATAATTTGAAGGACTACTCTTAGAGGGTTTACCCAGAGACTCATTCATCTGTTTGACACTTAAACAGAAAAGAGAATTACACAGAGAGCAGAGGGAATTACAGTCTAAGACAGACTTTCCCACTTCTATACACTGACCGCTACAGGGGACAGAACAGAAGGATCTCAATTTAACCTCAGAGCTGTCTCGCACACATGGCTTCCACTCCGAGGAATTACGAACAAGAGGTTCAGTTCCACCCACACTCCTAACACCCAAATGAACAGAGAAAAAAAACAACAACAGTAACTGGTTAAATAGAACAGAACCGGAACCAAATAGTGTTTCCTTATCCTATTAGGACTCACTTTTACTCGTGCAGTTCTCAGCATATAACACCAACAGTACCAAGCAAAGCAAACACAAAATAACAAGGGTAAAACAAATAGATGGTGTAAATTCTGCAGGGCTCCCCCCTTCTTAATTGCTCACCAAACTGTGACAAATTTCTGTTACCAATCTATCCCTCATGTCAGATGATCAGGCTGACACTACAGGATCGTTGGGGGAAGATAAAGAAAACACACCATATAACTGAATTTTAAAGCTTCATTAATAAAATAATAAAACAACAACGGAGAGTGTTGGGAACGCTCTCACATCACTCAGGAAAATATTAATGCCCCAAGCCCGAAGCTCCTTTCATACTTACACACGTACGTCCAGACTGGCCACTTCTGTGTATAATGTTCAGAGGAGGGGGAGAGGTGGAAGGGAGATTATCCTGTATACAGCTTGTCCAGAATTTCCAACATGCTTCTGCTCTTGGGAGGGCTGTTCTTTTACACCCTGGAATCTCCTGCGGCGTCTCTTTCAGAGATTCCAGTCCAGGTCGGCTGCCTGTGGCTTCTTTGGTGTCACCAAGCCACACCGACTCCAGGGTCACAAAGGCACACTGTTGGATCTTACTGGACAGTTAAGCTTTGCAAATGTAATTTCAGTTCTGTAACTTGTATTTCCTTTGCTTCGCCTCTGTCTATATTTTTTCCTTCACAGCCAGCTGGGGCCGAAAGCAGCCCCTCCCTGCACCAAGCACAGTCCACTCCGATTCCTGACCCTGAACGCCGAGCACCCCCCTCCTTCCATCCCGGGGCCAAGATGATTTTTAAATTAACCCGTTCCTTATGTCTTTTTCTTTCTTTTTCTCTTTCCCATTAAACATTCTAGTAGCAATGCTAACTACTTCAGACAAACTTTTCCCTTGCGTACCATCTGGATGCTTTCTAAATCTTTTTGCAATATCCTTTGCACATTGTGACATGAAAACCATTTTAACCATCTCCTTTCCATGATCAGTTTCAGGATTTAAATTCCCATGCTTTTTAACTTCACAAATCAGTCGAGCACAAAAGTCAGAGAGGTGCTTATCTGGATGCTGAACACAAGCAGTCACCTTGCTCCAATTTGGAGTAGCCTCCCCTGCATCTCTAATACCATTCAAAACAGCTTTTAAAAATCCATCCAACTTTGTCTTTTGAGCTGGATTATTGGGATTCCAGTTAGGCTCAGTAATTAGCCAAGGTGCATTCAAATGAGCTGCAGATTTTTCTTTTACTTTTTGTCTTTCATCTTCTGTCATGAGAGTATCTAATAACTGATTTACATTTGCCCAAGTGGGCACATGAGTGAAACAGATTGTGCAGAACATTCTTTCCACTGCCTCAGGGTTGTCTCATAAGTGAGGCATAGTGCACTGCCAGTTAAACAAATTTGAAGTTGCAAACAGGGTATGGGTAAAACCATCTCATGTTCCCCAACAACCAGTAGAACCAGATAAGTTCTCAATAAGGCTTGTAATATCAGAGGTGTCTCAGAAACATTCTCTCTCATGGAGTTAAGTAACCTAGTGGGGGTCCACAAGGGCAAGGACAAGGGCTGCTGTAATATTGGGGGTGTTTGAAAAGCAGTCCCTGACCAAGTTTGCAAAAGGCTGGCTGGAGGCTGCACAGAGGGGGTGAGGCTGCCTGATTCCTCTGAAGATGAGGGAACATCACTCTGAGCTCCCCCTTGATACTCCTCTGTCCCTGAACTGTCCCTAACCTGCTTTTGAATCCTTGCACTCCATCAGACGGGGAAGAACAGGAACAAAATTGTCCTCCTCCCGGTGCGGCTCTGGTGCATATGGTGGGTGATTTTTTACAAGAGCTCTCCATACAAACAGCTTCAAAAGCTACCCATCCCTCCATGGGTTTATAATTATACCATACAAACAAGTAATCCATTTGTCTCGGCCTAAGATCAACCAAAATATCCCTTAAGGAGTTCCTCCTATCTGTGGAAAAGGTTTCACCCACCGGCCAGTCTCTAGTTGGGGACAAATGAAAGGTAAATGATGGCCATTGGATCCAACACAGATTTCTCATCTTAAATTTAACTAGATCAGCTGTCTCAGAAATCTCTTTCCAATCTCTAAGTACCAGAGACAATGGGGCATCCCCCGGGCACTTACTGCCAACTTGTCTCATTTTAATGAAGGGACTCTAACCCCTCCTCCCCGGGTCGAGGTAAAGGGACTCTAACCCCCACCTCCCCGCGTCGAGCGCTCGCTTACCTCTCCAGGGACTTGAACACCTGGACTGAGACTCAAACCCAGGCTGGGACTCTAACCCAGACAACTTGGATCCTGTGCAAACCTGGACTGGGACTCTAACCCAGACCTGGACTGGGACTCTAACCCAGACCTAAGTAGTCAGGGACTCTAACCCCGACAACCTGGACCCTACTCAATGGGTAGGTGGACGTTGCTGGATTTCTACGAGTTTCAGCTGGTTCACAGAACACGCCTTATCGCCAACGCAGAGATCAGATCACCAGGCAAGGCTCCTCTAAACTGGAGGATGCGCGCTGCGTTGCCTCAGGGTCCGATCCCCCGCCGGAGACTCAGACGGGTCCCGGCGGAGTCGCCAAAGATGTCAGGGACTCTAACCCAGATGGCAAAGTTAGTTGTCTGACCGCGAGAGAGACATGCAACACCAGCAAGGTCCGATCAAAAGCTCTTTATTGACAAGTGCACGCATCAATAGAGAGCAGCTCGTCTCCAGAGAGAACCAGCCTGCTCTTTACATCTTAGTATAAGCCTATATAGACAGTTCCGTCGCGTCATAAATTATACACTGGAGCATCCCACCCCCTTCTTCTAACTACTAGAAACTAGACACCTTTAGTATACATGCATGCCTAAAGTTAGAAATGTAGGGGAGTTAAAAACAAACAAAGAACAAAACCAGGGAGCGAAAACAAGGAGGCTGGGAAACTAGGACTCTTATCAGTTCTTCGAAGGAGCTGCCCGAATACAGCACATCTGGTACTATGCCAGGAATGCAGCTTCTCTCTTATCTCACTTTTTCCCAGCGCTTGTGAGACATGCTGCCGCTTCTCAGTGTTTTCCACACAGGGATTACCCACAAACCTCTGTTAGCCTGACTTTGGTCAGGTTGGCATACCTGGTTTTGTCTGCTATATCTTTATTCAGGCCTAACAATTATAATGTCACAGTCTCGGGGAGTTGACTGCTGCAGCTCCCCGTAGACTCTGCCTGCGCCTCTCACCGAGCTGGAGTACAGCAGGCGAGGGGAGAGCACTCAATGTATTGCATCTACACTAGACGCGATATATCAACCCCCGCTGGATCGATCGCTGCCCACCGATTCGGCAGGTGGTATAGACATACCCCGAGTATCTGGTGATCGGAGCTGGACCCCCGAGGGGGACACATTGAAGGAACTCAGGGGTTAAGGTGCCTCTATTGTCAACTGTCAGGGCTGCTGTGGCTCAGAGGAGGGTGCCTGACTGCCTGGGAGGCTTAGGCGCCGCAAGCCTTGGAGGTGGGAGAAGTGAAGCGGCCACGGCGTGCTCGGAGTGCTCGTGCTCGGAGCAGGGGTGAGCTCGGGAGACGGGGATGCCGCAGGGCAGAGCAGGAGAGTTGCCACAAGAGGGGAGCCTCAGGGTGGAGGGGGGAGCTGCCACGGGTGGGGCGCCTCAGGGCAGGGGTGCGGGGGGGGGAGGGTGCAAGGTGGAAGTTTCGCCTAGGGCATGAAACTTCCTTGCACCGGCCCTGCCCCACGCCCTGCCTGCAGCCAGCCCTGCACCCCCTGTCCTGCCCTGCCGGCAGTCAGCCTCTGTCTCCAGCCAGCCCTGCACCTTCTGCTTTGCCTGCACCAGCCGCATCCTCCCTGCCCTGTCTCCAGCCAACCCCTGATGCACCCCCCTGCCTGAAGCCAGCCAGCCACGCAGCCCTTGCCCTGCCTGAAGCCAGACCCTACCTCCAGCCAACCCCACATCCACTGGTGCCCTGCACTTCCCAGGGCAGTAACCCTGCACATCTGCTTCAATGAGGGGGGCAGGGAGCAGCTGGGACCCACACATGTGCACACCCTAGGGTGACCAGACAGCAAGTGTGAAAAAATCGGGACGGCGTGGGGGGTAATAGGATCCTAGATAAGACCCCAAAATTCGGACTGTCCCTATAAAATTGGGACATCTGGTCACCACAGCACACCCCCAGGACTCCTGAGTTCCATTGCTGGGTTTCCTATTGGTTCCTCTGCTGGTTGTTTTCCTTTTTCTGGGGACTTTGGGCAAGTTGCTCCCCACTCTCGGGCTCTGTCCCCAGCAGTCAAAT
This sequence comes from Gopherus flavomarginatus, assembly GCF_025201925.1. Classification (NCBI taxonomy): domain Eukaryota; kingdom Metazoa; phylum Chordata; order Testudines; family Testudinidae; genus Gopherus; species Gopherus flavomarginatus. The sequence continues at coordinate 2,206,257 of NW_026115098.1, forward strand.
GGGGATTTCATACCTTCCCGCTATTGGAAAGTGCTGGGAGAATCCCCCAGCAAAAGCTGCTCTGACAGTGCTAAGCAGCATCTGACCATTCAAGGTCGGAGCTCACTGCCCAGGAGGAGTGCTTGGCTCTGGGGTTTCACTTCAGCCCAGTGTAGAGAGAGAGCCCTAACCATGGAGTTTGGCTCAAGAAGACCAAGTCTCCAATTTGTTAAGGGTGTTTTGAATTTCAATCCTGTGCTCCAAAGTGCTTGGTGTCAGTTGTAAACTTTAGGAGCATGCTCTCCACTCCATTTTCCAAATCATTCATGAAAATATAGAATAGTACCTGACACCGGACTGATCCCTGCCAGACCCACTAGGTTCACCCTCCCCGTTGGGCAGCTAAACATGGAGAAGGGCTCCTGGAGTCTTGGCTTTCAACCAGCTCTGCACCCACATTACACTGATTGCAGCTGGACTACATTTCCCTCGTTTGCTTCTGAGAATGTCCTATGGGACTGTGTCGAAAGCCTTAGTAACACCCAGCTAGATCCCATCTATTGTTTACTCACCTCTACCAGGCCCAGAACCCTGCCAAAGAAGGAAAGAGGATTGGTTTGGAATGATTTGTTCTTGACAATTCCACGCTCACTAGTCAGAAGAACCAAATCATCCTGTAGGTGCTGCTGACAAACTGAGTGTTTAAGAATGTATTGCAGGATCTCTCCAGCTATGGCAGTCAGGCTAGCTAGTCTGTAAGTCCCAGAGGTCTTTTTGTTCCCCTTTGAAAGATAGGTCCTGTCTTGTTCATGGATGGGAAGATGTTCTTTTTCAGGGGTCTCAGACGAGAACTGGGGCACAACACCTGGTTTGTTAAGGCCACAAAAACGGAGGCAGGAACCTCTTCTCTGCTGCTGGCAAAGAACCACAGGTACCTCAAAGATAGGGACTCACATCTTTGAATGGGCTTTAAAAAGGCAGTGGTTAATAAGTTTGGCCCCGACCATTTCTTGTTTCCACAGACTAGACATTTTAGCAAACTTTAGAATTCCTTGGTGCTAAACACTGTGAAACTCCCTTTCTCCTTCACAGAGGGCTTTAATACCCCTTATCTCACTTGGGCTCTAAACTGCCCATAGTTCGAGAACTGTTCCTGTTCCGATTGGACAGATGGGAGAAGGGAAGTGACCTACCCAAGGCCTACACAACAAGGCGATGGCAGAGCCAGAAAGAGAAGCAACCAGTTCTGACTCCTGTTCTAACAGATGAAAACACCCCAGAGCCCAGGAATCGAGATGGTGGGAAAATTTCATTCAAACCGTTTCTGTCCGAAAATCCCATTTAGACTAAACCAGTTTGTTTCTCAAAATCATAACAAGTGGGATGAAAGATCTTTGCAAAAATATTTTCTTGCAAAACAAAAGCATCTCCTCTTTGTCAGAGTGTGTTAAATTGTCTCCTCGCACACAAAGAGGAGACACTTACATCTCAACCATTAGATAAGATGCTTCAATCTGAGCTAAGTCGTTGCTACTATTAACAATTTCAAAATAAAAAAATACAAATAAAATAGACGATTTCAGCTAATCTATTATGTCATAATCTGGGAAACTTCATATTATGCACTACTTCTAGTGACACTCCCAAATGGATCCGCATCCTTCACCCACCATGAGGTAGGTAAGAGCGGATCATTATTATCCCTACTTGAAAGAGGGAGAAACTCAGGCTGAGAAAGGAGAATTGACTTGTCTTAGGTCACACAGCCCGTCAGAGGTAGTGTTGGGAATAGGACCGAAGAGCCCTGATTTTCAAACAAACCATCGGATCTTGAATTTCAGACATTGAATGACCTGAATACTGTGCTCTCAGATGAGCCCCAGACCAACAACAGTGACAGTAATTATTCAGCAAGTATTTGAGGAGAACTGCAATGTTAGAGGGAATCATCAAATGCTCAGAGACAATTAATGCAGAGAAGCGGCAAAATTAATCAAAGATAGAACTGGTTCTGACTTATTTACTTGATCTTAAAAGAGAACAACAAGGACCTGAGTCTCCTCCCTGTCAATATCCCCCTGCTCAACCAATCAGGGTAGAGACGGAGGACGGGAGGCTGAGGGTTCTCACCAGAGAGCCCAAAGGATGGCCCAGGTCACCGGTGGGGATCACTGCCCGAGCACTATTTCAGTCCCACATTTTTGGGTGGACCTTCCATAGTGGGAGCTGCAGAGGACTTCCCTGCAACACACACACACACACACCTCCGTCCTGTTGTTGGGAAGGGAACAGGAGAAAGGACAAAAGAAGCAAGAGAAGAAGAGGAGGGAGGGATGGAGGAAGAGGTGAAACAAAAAGGACAAACCCTAATGTCCCCAGCGATTCTAAGGGACAAAATCCCAGGTGCGCAATAAAATTCTGCCTCCTTAAGCTCGTGTTTTCCATGCCTAGAATTCACTTGTCACCAGATAGATCAGACTGAACAGGTTTCAAACCTCCAGGAGGCTCTTACCTTCTAAACAGGGACGGCTGTTTTCTAGTAAAATCACTACAAGGGAAGGAGGAAACTCGGAAGAGGTTCCTCCTGGCGCTCACGTCCATGACCCCAAATAATCTCTCAGTCCTCAAAGAGAGACCTGGAGAAGGAAACGTGCTGAAGCAAAGCCACAGAGGTCTCTGAGGTTTCCCTGGCCCCTCGCCCCTGTCCTGCCTGGCTGATGTCAGCATCTCTCTGTGAGGTCACCACCTCCCCACCACCTTTGACCAATAGTCTGAGGTCCTGCAAACGGCCTTTGTGATGTCACTGCCACCACCCCTCCCTTGCTGGGCTAATGTCCTGCCCCTGGCCAGGCACTTTGGAGGTTTGAGCTACTCCCTGTGGATCACCCCACTCAAGGAGCGTTCGTTCTAGGCAGCAAGCCGGCTAGACAGGAAAACATCAGACGCTGCTCCCAATGCTACACTCAGTTTTTCAGAAATTAGTCGACTTCATGGTCAGAAGACACCATTAGAGCATCTAACCTGCATATCACAGGCCTCCTCTATGACATAACAGCTACTTTGGGGGCAAACACATTCCAGAAAGGCATCTAGTCTTCATTAAATGACATCAGGAGATGGTGAATCCACCACTTTCCTTGGTAGCTTGCTCCTGTGGTGATCATCCTCGCTGTTGACTATTGTGCCTCAGTTGTAATATGAATTTGTCTCTTTTCACTTTCCAGCCATTGGGTCTTGTTATGCCTTTCTCTGCTCCATTCAAGAGCCCGTAAATACCCAATCTTTTCTCTCCATTAAGGCCCTTCAACATTTCAATGAAATCACCGTTCAATCTTCTTTTGATAAGCTAAACAGGTTGAGCTCTTTCAATAGCTCACTGGAAGGCATTTTTCTCCAGCCCTCAGAACATTTGGTGGCTCTTTGCTGCCCTAGCTCCAATTTCACAACATCTTTTTCAAATGAGGATACCAGAACTGGAGGCAGTATAAAGGTTGTATAAAGGTAAAATTAAATAGGTTGCAGAGGAGTTTTTTTTAATTTCGGCTTTTGTTGCTAAAAACTTTGTCTCTCTGCGGTGAGAAAAACACTCCCCGAATGCCAAAATTTGAGCCATGAAAAGCGGCAGTGTGAACAGCGCATCATAGGTGGAGCTGTGCTCCCGGTGACAAAGCTCCTGCCCCTCATTGGAGGTAGTTTGGCTTTGTTGCAGGGGAAGCTCTCTCTCAGCGATAAGGACGGCTACACAGCGCACCTTACAATGGCATGGTTAGAGTGACACAGCTGCACCGTGGTAAGGTGCGCGGTGTAGACACAGCCTCAGAGCTGGGGAAAGCCGACAGGCGCTGAGGAACACAGGGTTCAGACAGAGACATCCGTTAGGAGAGGAACTATTCACAGGGATTCTCTATAGCCTAGTAAGGTGGAGAGCATGGAAGATGATAATGTACAGGTAGGTTCTGATGAGAAACAGTGAAATGAAAGAGTCTCCCTCAATTACATCATGTAATAGCAGACAGCTAAAATGGGACACATTTTAGAAGTGCTTAAATACAAACGCTAAACGTCTAAGTACTAAGACTGGTGAATTTGAGTGCCTGGTATTGAGTGACGATATTGATAGAATAGGCATCACAGAAACCCTTGCACCCCCTCCTGCACCCACATGGGGAGACTGACCTGTGAGCATGGAGCAGCTGGCATTGCTGCCCCCCACTCCTCCCTGGAACGCTGCTCATCTGGGCACCCCTAGGGGCTGTGGGATGTGGGGGCAAGAAGTGAGATCATCCGAGCTCCCTGCATCCAGGTCACTTTCCTCAGCCGGGCTGCATAGCGGGAGGGCAGAGAGCACCAGCTTCTGATGCTCCCCTCACAGCACAGCCCAAGTGGGAAAAGTGACCAGGACGCATGGAGCACATAGGGTTGCTCCTTACTCCCCTCAAACCTCTATGGACCCATGGAGGAGCATTGGGGCAGGGGAGAGCAGTGAGCACCTTTGCACTGCCACACCTTTGACCCCTGGAGCCCTGGACGGCTATCGGGGGGCACCACCCCTAAGGCCGGCCAGGCTCCCAAGAACGAACAGCAGAAAACACAGAGACTGGCCACACGCTGAGCAGTGGTAGCCTAGGCGGCTCGTAATGGAGGCTCAGGGGGGAGGGGTGTCATAACATTTTTTTCCAGATTTGGACCTTAGCGTCCAAAATATGGGTGTTAGCATGAAAACCTCCAAGCTTAGTTACCAGCTTGGACCTGGTAAAGCTGCCACCAGCCAGGGATTTATACAGTGCCTGGCTCGCTGTGGTCTCCCCAAAACCTTCCCCGGAGGACCCCCAGACTCAGATGCCTTGAGTCTCACAAGAAAGGGGAATAAACCATTTCCCTTCCCCCTCCTCCCCTCCAGGTGTTCCCTCCCTGGGTTCCTGGAGAGATATACAGAAGCAAGCTCCGTGAATCTAAACAGAGGGACTCCCCACTCCCTGTTTCCAGTCCTGGAAATAGAAGTACCAAGATAGCTAATCTCTCTTCCTCCTTACCCAGAGGGTATGCAAAGTCAGGCTAGTAAATCTAACACAACGAGATTTTCCCCCTGACTTCTTCCTCCCACCAATTCCCTGGTGAGCTGCAGACTCAATTCCCTGGAGTCCCCACTAAAGAAAAAATCCAACAGGTCTTAAAAAGAAAGCTTTATATAAAAAGAAAGAAAAGGACATAAAAATGGTCTCTCTGTATTAAGGTGACAAATACAGGGTTATTTGCTTAAAAGAAAAAAATGAATAAACAGCCTTATCCAAAAAGAATACAATTTAAACATTCCAGCAACTACACACATGTAAATACAAAAAAAAACCAATATAAACTTATTGTCTTATTATCTTTGTACTTACAACTTGGAAACAGAAGATTAGAAAGGCAGGAGATAGAAAAATCACTCTCATAGCCGAGACGCCACAGACACAAGACAAAGAACAAAGAACTCACACACAAACTTCCCTCCACCCAGATTTGAAAAAGTCTTGTTTCCTGATTGGTCCTCTGGTCAGGTGTTTTAGGTTACTGGTGTTACCCTTTATAGGTAAAAGAACATTAACCCTTAGCTATCTGTTTATGACAAGGGGGCTCAGCCTCCCCAAACCTTCCACTGCCAAGGGGACAGTGGGGCCCATGATCAGGGGCCCTGGCCAAGTTAGGTCCCCCTGGAGAAGTCTCCCCTATGTCAGCCCCAGGGCTGGAGGAGCTCCCACTCCCTGCTACAGCCCGGGGGCTGCAGCAGGGGCACAGAGCTTCTCTGGTCTCAGGGCCACAGCGGGGCAGGGGTAAAGGAGTGATAGGGTGGGGCTGGTCGGGGAAGGGGTGGAACAGAAGTGACAGTGGATGGGGCCATAGGTGGAAGGGGGTAGAGCCACAGACAGAAGGTAGGGGCATGGTTCTGGTGCTGGGGCCCCCACACTTGTTCTCCCTTTCCCGGGGGTTTGGCATCACTAGCCCCGGCTTAGCGAGTAGGGTTTAGTGGTCCCCATAATGTGGGGTGCGACTCCTAGGGGGACACAGAGGAACATTCATGGGGGCACCTCAGGACCTGAGCCAGCCCACATAGAGGGCAGGGAGGGAGCACCACTCTGCCACAGCTCTTCCCCAAACCCACCCTCAGCCTGAGACTCTGGCTCCCAGCCCGGCGTCGACCCCTTTACCCCTGTCCGCACCCCTCACCCCAGCAAGCAACAGCCCCACTCCTCCCAGCCCCGGTTCTTGACCGTGGCTTCCGAGGGGCCACAGCCATGGCTAAGAGGGCACAATGTGAAATGTTTGGGGACCACTGGTCTAGGGTGACGTCCTCAATCACTTCTCTGCAGTCCAATAAAAGCTATTCCTCACTCACTACCCCTCCATCAGGACGGACTAGGTATGTTCTGCTGCCCTTCACTCATACAGGAAGGAGAATAACATTTCATTCCACTCAATCCTAAAGTCATTTGTAACCCAAGACCATCCCAAACTGGTCATTTTGGGGAAGCGGCACCATCATGCTGCATAGCTAGGCAGAGTAGGTGTGTCTATGCAAACACGGTCTGTTCCTGAAGTCTTTCCCCAGCTCCTCTCTAGGTGAGAGAGGGGAGCTCATTCAGACCCTCCTTTCGCTTAGTATTTAAAAACTCCTTAGTGTCCCTATCTCTGCTGGCCTTAGATTTCTCCTCCTGTCTGTTTTTGACAGCTCAGATGAGGTGACCGAATGGTTAAGGTGATGGACTGCTACCCCATTATGCTCTGCCTGCAGGGGTTCAAATCCCATTCTCATCAGAGGCATTTAGTCTTCACCCTCCTTTATAGACAACCATCTCCCCCTTTGGTACAATAACAGATCAAACAATGTTGCTTGTGTTACCCAAAATTGGGTCAGTTAGTAAGCTTAGAGAGGACTAATAATGTCCCTCCCCCCCCGAGTTTGGCAGAAAGCAGCACATTTATTAGCTTGATAGCTAAGCTCAAAAGAAGGGATGGGAGAGGGTGTCACACTCATACTCACGCTCCCAGGACAGGCCTGGCAGTGGAGATGTCAGGATCCTTTAAGGTAAGTGTCCCACAGCGCAGCGATGGACGGTGCGATGAAGATCAGTCTCCCTGAGGTGCAATAGAATGTAACACAGCGAACCACTGGCCAGATGGGCCGGGTGAAGGGCATTCACTGGAGGTACAAAGGAGAGTGGGAAAGCCACTTCACAGGCATTCAAAGCGGGAAAGGACACAAGCTGGGGGAGTTTAACAGACCTTTTGAGCATACAGGTTATACAGAGCATACAGATCACTGCTGCTCCTACAACATGATAAGTTCTCAAGCAGCATGTTTCTTACTTTGCCCATCTGTCAATTTTGATGATTATTGATGGAAATATTTTGCCATTGGGTTGTGTGTTTACACAGAAATTGACATTTACTAACAAATACACAATCCTTCCAAGCCTGCCTAGTCTGCAGTTGATGGGTTTAGAGGGACACATTCACTCTTCCAGGTCCCCATTCCAGGCCTGTGCTCTCCAGGTTGTCAACTTCCCGCACTGCTGGGATCCTTCCCTCATCTCCCCCCAAACCACTGCCCCACCCCCACTTCTGGGGTCCCCTCCCTACACTGTCTAACTCCACTGCTGGCAGGATCCCTTCCTGTTCCTTTCATTTCCTGCCTCCACTCTGGGCAAAAGCTCTGCACTCTTCCCACACCAGAAGTTGAACCCAGGCCACCTGGGTGAAAACCAGGAATCCTGACCACTAGCCCATATGGGACTATTGTTGCATCTGACTAAGTGGGTATTCACCCACGACAGCTCATGCTCCAATACGTCTGTTAGTCTATAAGGTGCCACCGGATTCTTGGCTGCTATTATTACTACAACTCAGGCCTTGGCTACACTGGAAAGTTACAGTGCAGGTGGTGGCTTTACAGCGCTGTAACTTACTCCCCGTTCCCACTGGCAAGGCACATACAGCGCTGTATCTCCCTGGCTACAGTGCTGCATGTGCTCCACCTCGACCAGAGGAATAAAGAGAACAGAGCTGGTGATGCAGCGCTGGGGTGCCAGTGTAAACAGTGATTAATCTTACTACGCTGTCACTGACCTCCGGAACCTTCCCATAATGCTTTAAGTAGAGATAACGCTCTTTGTTTTGGTGTGATGCCTCTGTTTGCTTTGCTGTGAGCTCAAGGCTCCCGGAGCTGCTTATCTGAAAACCAAACACAGTTACTGTTTGCAGTGAATGAACAGAGGCAGGGGGATCCCTTTGGAACACCCACAGCTGGTGTTTGCTTGAGGAGAGAAGCAGCCGGGTGGGCACGGGGGGGGGGTCTGTTTTGGATCAGCGGCTTATCTGGTCTGTGAGGAAAAGAACAAAGGCGGCTATTTGCATTTAGTGAATGAGAGAGGGGTGGGGAGGAGGCTTGAACTTGCCAGGCAGGGAGCTGACACAGTGTCAGCTCCAAAAAATCCACTCGCTCTGTCTCCCCCACGCTCCGTGTCACACTCCACCCCACCCTCCTCTTTGAAAAGCACATTGCAGCCACTTGAATGCTGGGATAGCTGCCCATAATGCACCACTCCCAACAGCGCTGCAAATGTGGCCATGACAGAGTGCTGGTAGCTGTCAGTGTGTCCACACTGCAGCGCTTTCCCTAAACAGCTGTAGGAAGACAGCTTTAACTCCCAGCGCTGGACAGCTGCAAGTGTAGCCAAACCCTCTCTAAGCCGACCCCTTATGAGAACAGCAGGGACTAGCATGACTAGATGTCCCGATTTTTGGGTCTTTTTCTTATATAGGTGCCTATTAACCCCACCCCCATCCCAATTTTTCACATTTGCTGTCGGATCACCCTAGCAGGGGTTGCACACAGGGCTGCATTAACCTTCAGGTGCTGAGGTTTCCCTCTCTCCATTCCCAGAGCCTGTGATCAGGAAACAGACATCAGGGCTCCCAGGTGCTGCACAGACCATGACTGAGATCAGACCCCATATTATGCAAGGTGCTGTACAAACCCTGGGCAACACTGAGACACCCAGGAGGTTCCCCTCAATTTCCCTGAGCCTCTGCTGCCCAACTTCTTCTGAACCCTCTGGCTCACCCCCCCCACAAAAAACCCACCTTTCCAAACAGTCCTTCTTTCCTTGCCCCCTGATTCTGGTTTCACACCCTGGGACCATCTCCTCTCTTGTCTCTCCCCCTCCAGGTGAAGCAGAATGGAGGCAACTTCAGCCACTGGAGTCAGCCTCAGCGAGCACTGCAGCCGGCCCCGGGGGGGGGGGGTGTTTGCAGACACAGGAAGGGAGCAGGGGGTGCTGGGAAGAAGGCGGCAGGAGAACAAAGCTCAGAGACCCAACATGGGGAAAATTCCAGGGGGCGGGGCTCTGACACATCCCAGGTGCGGACAGCTCCTGGGGGCGGGGCTCTGGCTCAGTCGGGTGCCATGGCAGATCCTTCGGGTGGGGGGCTCCAGCACAGAGAAGGGG
>NW_026115098.1:2342078-2402135 GCF_025201925.1 Gopherus flavomarginatus
CCCGCCCCCAGGAACTGTCCCACCCCCGGGCTGTGCCAGAGCCCCACCCCCAGGAGCTGCCCTGCCCGTGGGCTGTGCCAGAACCCCGCCCCCAGGAGCTGCCCTGCCCATGGGCAGTGCCAGAGCCCCGCCCCCAGGAGCTGCTCCGCCCCCGCTCCATGCTGCAGCCCCGCCCCCAGGAGCTGCCCCGCCACTGCTCTGTGCTGGAGCCCCGCCCCGAGGAGCTGCCCCGCCCCCGAGCTGAGCCAGAGCCCCGCCCCCAGTAGCTGCCCGCACCTGGGATGTGTCAGAGCCCCGCCCCCTGGAATTTCCCCATGTTGGGTCTCTGAGCTTTGTTCTCCTGCCACCTTCTTCCCAGCACCCCCTGCTCCCTTCCTGTGTCTGCAAACATCCCCCCCTCCCCCGGGGCCGGCTGCAGTGCTCGCTGAGGTTGACTCCAGTGGCTGAAGTTGCCTCCATCTCTGCTTCACCTGGAGGGGGAGAGACAAAGAGAGGAGATGGTCCCAGGGTGTGAAACCAGAATCAGGGGGCAAGGAAAGAAGGACTGTTTGGAAAGGTGGGGTTTTTTTGTGGGGGGGGGGTGAGCCAGAGGGATTCAGAAGAAGTTGGGCAGCAGAGGCTCAGGGAAATTGAGGGGAACCTCCTGGGTGTCTCAGTGTTGGCCAGGGTTTGTACAGCACCTTGCATAATATGGGGTCTGATCTCAGTCATGGTCTGTGCAGCACCTGGGAGCCCTGATGTCTGTTTCCTGATCACAGGCTCTGGGAATGGAGAGAGGGAAACCTCAGCACCTGAAGGTTAATGCAGCCCTGTGTGCAACCCCTGCTAGGGTGATCCGACAGCAAATGTGAAAAATTGGGATGGGGGTGGGGTTAATAGGCACCTATATAAGAAAAAGACCCAAAAATCGGGACATCTAGTCATGCTAGTGCCTGCTGTTCTCATAAGGGGTCGGCTTAGAGAGGGTTTGGCTACACTTGCAGCTGTCCAGCGCTGGGAGTTAAAGCTGTCTTCCTACAGCTGTTTAGGGAAAGCGCTGCAGTGTGGACACACTGACAGCTACCAGCATTCTGTCATGGCCACATTTGCAGCGCTGTTGGGAGTGGTGCATTATGGGCAGCTATCCCAGCATTCAAGTGGCTGCAATGTGCTTTTCAAAAGAGGAGGGTGGGGTGGAGTGTGACACGGAGCGTGGGGGAGACAGAGCGAGTGGATTTTTGGAGCTGACACTGTGTCAGCTCCCTGCCTGGCAAGTTCAAGCCTCCTCCCCCACCCCTCTCTCATTCACTAAATGCAAATAGCCGCCTTTGTTTTTTTCCTCACAGACCAGATAAGCCGCTGATCCAAAACAGACCCCCCCCTCCCCCGTGCCCACCCGGCAGCTTCTCTCCTCAAGCAAACACCAGCTGTGGGTGTTCCAAAGGGATCCCCCTGCCTCTGCTCATTCACTGCAAACAGTAACTGTGTTTGGTTTTTAGATCAGCAGCTCCGGGAGCCTTGAGCTCACAAAAAAACAAACAGAGGCATCACACCAAAACAAAGAGCATTATCTCTACTTAAAAGCATTATGGGAAGGTTCCGGAGGTCAGTGACAGCGTAGTAAGATTAATCACTGTTTACACTGGCACCCCAGCGCTGCATCACCAGCTCTGTTCTCTTTATTCCTCTCGTCGAAGTGGAGCACATGCAGCACTGTAGCCAGGGAGATACAGCGCTGTATGTGCCTTGCCAGTGTGGACGGGGAGTAAGTTACAGCGCTGTAAAGCCACCACCTGCACTGTAACTCTCCAGTGTAGCCAAGGCCTGAGTTGTAGTAATAATAGCAGCCAAGAATCCGGTGGCACCTTCTAGACTAACAGACGTATTGGAGCATGAGCTGTCGTGGGTGAATACCCACTTCGTCAGATGCAACAATAGTCCCATATGGGCTAGTGGTCAGGATTCCTGGTTTTCACCCAGGTGGCCTGGGTTCAACTTCTGGTGTGAGAAGAGTGCAGAGCTTTTGCCCAGAGTGGGGGCAGGAAATGAACAGGAAGGGATCCTGCCAGCAGTGGAGTTAGACAGTGTAGGGATTGGACCCCAGAAGTGGGGGTGGGGCAGTGGTTTGGGGGGAGATGAGGGAAGGATCCCAGCAGTGCGGGAAGTTGACAACCTGGAGAGCACAGGCCTGGAATGGGGACCTGGAAGAGTGAATGTGTCCCTCTAAACCCATCAACTGCAGACTAGGCAGGCTTGGAAGAATTGTGTATTTGTTGGTAAATGTCAATTTCTGTGTAAACACACAACCCAATGGCAAAATATTTCCATCAATAATCATCAAAATTGACAGAGGGGCAAAGTAAGAAACATGCTGCTTGAGAACTTATCATGTTGTAGGAGCAGCAGTGATCTGTATGCTCTGTATGCTCAAAAGGTCTGTTAAACTCCCCCAGCTTGTGTCCTTTCCCGCTTTGAATGCCTGTGAAGTGGCTTTCCCACTCTCCTTTGTACCTCCAGTGAATGCCTTCACCCGGCCCATCTGGCCAGTGGTTCGCTGTGTTACATTCTATTGCACCTCAGGGAGACTGATCTTCATCGCACCGTCCATCGCTGCGCTGTGGGACACTTACCTTAAAGGATCCTGACATCTCCACTGCCAGGCCTGTCCTGCGAGCGTGAGTATGAGTGTGACACCCTCCCCCATCCCTTCTTTTGAGCTTAGCTATCAAGCTAATAAATGTGCTGCTTTCTGCCAAACTCTGCGGGGGAGGGGCATTATTAGTCCTCTCTAAGCTTACTAACTGACCCAATTTTGGGTAACACAAGCAACATTGTTTGATCTGTTATTGTACCAAAGGGGGAGATGGTTGTCTATGAAAGTGGGTGAAGACTAAATGCCTCTGATGAGAATGGGATTTGAAACCTGCAGGCAGAGCATAATGGGGTAGCAGTCCATCACCTTAACCACTCGGTCACCTCATCTGAGCTGTCAAAAAACGGACAGGAGGAGAAATCTAAGGCCGGCAGAGATAGGGACACTAAGGAGTTTTTAAATACTAAGCGAAAGCAGGGTCTGAATGAGCTCCCCTCTCTCACCTAGTGAGGAGCTGGGGAAAGACTTCCGGAACAGACCGTGTTTGCATAGACACACCTACTCTGGCTAGCTATGCAGCATGATGGGGCCGCTTCCCCAAAATGACCAGTTTGGGATGGTCTTGGGTTACAAATGACTTTAGGATTGAGTGGAATGAAATGTTATTCTCCTTCCTGTATGAGTGAAGGGCAGCAGAACATACCTAGTCCGTCCTGATGGAGGGGTAGGTGAGTGAGGAATAGCTTTTATTGGACTGCAGAGAAGTGATTGAGGACGTCACCCTAAACCAGTGGTCCCCAAACATTTCACATTGTGCCCTCTTAGCCATGGCTGTGGCCCCTCGGAAGCCACGGTCAAGAACCGGGGCTGGGAGGAGTGGGGCTGTTGCTTGCTGGGGTGAGGGGTGCGGACAGGGGTAAAGGGGTCGACGCCGGCCTGGGAGCCAGAGTCTCAGGCTGAGGGTGGGGTTGGGGAAGAGCTGTGGCAGAGTGGTGCTCCCTCCCTGCCCTCTATGTGGGCTGGCTCAGGTCCTGAGGTGCCCCCATGAATGTTCCTCTGTGTCCCCCTAGGAGTCGCACCCCACATTATGGGGACCACTGAACCCTACTCGCTAAGCCAGGGCTAGTGATGCCAAACCCCTGGGAAAGGGAGAACAAGTGTGGGGGCCCCAGCACCAGAACCATGCCCCTACCTTCTGTCTGTGGCTCTACCCCCTTCCACCCATGGCCCCATCCACTGTCACTTCTGTTCCACCCCTTCCCCCACCAGCCCCACCCTATCACTCCTTTACCCCTGCCCCGCTGTGGCCCTGAGACCAGAGAAGCTCTGTGCCCCTGCTGCAGCCCCCGGGCTGTAGCAGGGAGTGGGAGCTCCTCCAGCCCTGGGGCTGACATAGGGGAGACTTTTCCAGGGGGACCTAACTTGGCCAGGGCCCCTGATCATGGGCCCCACTGTCCCCTTGGCAGTGCAAGGTTTGGGGAGGCTGAGCCCCCTTGTCATAAACAGATAGCTAAGGGTTAATGTTCTTTTACCTATAAAGGGGTAACACCAGTAACCTAAAACACCTGACCAGAGGACCAATCAGGAAACAAGACTTTTTCAAATCTGGGTGGAGGGAAGTTCGTGTGTGAGTTCTTTGTTCTTTGTCTTGTGTCTGTGGCGTCTCGGCTATGAGAGTGATTTTTCTATCTCCTGCCTTTCTAATCTTCTGTTTCCAAGTTGTAAGTACAAAGATAATAAGACAATAAGTTTATATTGCTTTTTTTTGTATTTACATGTGTGTAGTTGCTGGAATGTTTAAATTGTATTCTTTTTGGATAAGGCTGTTTATTCATTTTTTTCTTTTAAGCAAATAACCCTGTATTTGTCACCTTAATACAGAGAGACCATTTTTATGTCCTTTTCTTTCTTTTTATATAAAGCTTTCTTTTAAGACCTGTTGGATTTTTTCTTTAGTGGGGACTCCAGGGAATTGAGTCTGCAGCTCACCAGGGAATTGGTGGGAGGAAGAAGTCAGGGGGAAAATCTCGTTGTGTTAGATTTACTAGCCTGACTTTGCATACCCTCTGGGTAAGGGGGAAGAGAGATTAGCTATCTTGGTACTTCTATTTCCAGGACTGGAAACAGGGAGGGGGGAGTCCCTCTGTTTAGATTCACGGAGCTTGCTTCTGTATATCTCTCCAGGAACCCAGGGAGGGAACACCTGGAGGGGAGGAGGGGGAAGGGAAATGGTTTATTCCCCTTTGTTGTGAGACTTAAGGCATCTGAGTCTGGGGGTCCCCCGGGGAAGGTTTTGGGGAGACCACAGCGAGCCAGGCACTGTATAAATCCCTGGCTGGTGGCAGCTTTACCAGGTCCAAGCTGGTAACTAAGCTTGGAGGTTTTCATGCTAACACCCATATTTTGGACGCTAAGGTCCAAATCTGGGAAAAAATGTTATGACGCCCCTCCCCCCTGAGCCTCCATTACGAGCCGCCCAGGCTACCACTGCTCAGTGTGTGGCCAGTCTCTGTGTTTTCTGCTGCTCGTTCTGGGGAGCCTGGTCGGCCTTAGGGGTGGTGCCCCCCGATAGCCGCCCAGGGCTCCAGGGGTCAAAGGGCACCGTGTGGCAGTGCAAAGGTGCTCACTGCTCTCCCCTGCCCCAATGCTCCTCCATGGGTCCATAGAGGTTTGAGGGGAGTAAGGAGCAACCCTATGTGCTCCATGCGTCCTGGTCACTTTTCCCACTTGGGCTGTGCTGTGAGGGGAGCATCAGAAGCTGCTGCTCTCTGCCCTCCCGCTATGCAGCCCGGCTGAGGAAAGTGACCTGGATGCAGGGAGCTCGGATGATCTCACTTCTTGCCCCCACATCCCACAGCCCCTAGGGGTGCCCACATGAGCAGCGTTCCAGGGAGGAGTGGGGGGCAGCAATGCCAGCTGCTCCATGCACACAGGTCAGTCTCCCCATGTGGGTGCAGGAGGGGGTGCAAGGGTTTCTGTGATGCCTATTCTATCAATATCGTCACTCAATACTAGGCACTCAAATTCACCAGTCTTAGTGCTTAGACGTTTAGCGTTTGTATTTAAGCACTTCTAAAATGTGTCCCATTTTAGCTGTCTGCTATTACATGATGTAATTGAGGGAGACTCTTTCATTTCACTGTTTCTCATCAGAACCTACCTGTACATTATCATCTTCCATCCTCTCCACCTTACTAGGCTATAGAGAATCCCTGTGAATAGTTCCTCTCCTAACGGATGTCTCTGTCTGAACCCTGTGCTCCTCAGCGCCTGTCGGCTTTCCCCAGCTCTGAGGCTGTGTCTACACCGCGCACCTTACCACGGTGCAGCTGTGCCACTCTAACCGTGCCATTGTAAGGTGCGCTGTGTGGCCGTCCTTGTCGCTGAGAGAGAGCTTCCCCGGCAACAAAGCCAAACTACCTCCAATGAGGGGCAGGAGCTTTGTCACCGGGAGCACAGCTCCACCTATGATGCGCTGTTCACACTGCCGCTTTTCATGGCTCAAATTTTGGCATTCGGGGAGTGTTTTTTCTCACCGCAGAGAGACAAAATTTTTAGCAACAAAAGCCGAAATTAAAAAAAACTCCTCTGCAACCTATTTAATTTTACCTTTATACAACCTTTATACTGCCTCCAGTTCTGGTATCCTCATTTGAAAAAGATGTTGTGAAATTGGAGCTAGGGCAGCAAAGAGCCACCAAATGTTCTGAGGGCTGGAGAAAAATGCCTTCCAGTGAGCTATTGAAAGAGCTCAGCCTGTTTAGCTTATCAAAAGAAGATTGAAAGGTGATTTCATTGAAATGTTGAAGGGCCTTAATGGAGAGAAAAGATTGGGTATTTATGGGCTCTTGAATGGAGCAGAGAAAGGCATAACAAGACCCAATGGCTGGAAAGTGAAAAGAGACAAATTCATATTACAACTGAGGCACAATAGTCAACAGCGAGGATGATTCACCACAGGAGCAAGCTACCAAGGAAAGTGGTGGATTCACCATCTCCTGATGTCATTTAATGAAGACTAGATGCCTTTCTGGAATGTGTTTGCCCCCAAAGTAGCTGTTATGTCATACAGGAGGCCTGTGATATACAGGTTAGATGCTCTAATGGTGTCTTCTGACCATGAAGTCGACTAATTTCTGAAAAACTGAGTGTAGCATTGGGAGCAGCGTCTGATGTTTTCCTGTCTAGCCGGCTTGCTGCCTAGAACGAATGCTCCTTGAGTGGGGTGATCCACAGGGAGTAGCTCAAACCTCCAAAGTGCCTGGCCAGGGGCAGGACATTAGCCCAGCAAGGGAGGGGTGTGGCAGTGACATCACAAAGGCCTTTTGCAGGACCTCAGACTATTGGTCAAAGGTGGTGGGGAGGTGGTGACCTCACAGAGAGATGCTGACATCAGCCAGGCAGGACAGGGGCGAGGGGCCAGGGAAACCTCAGAGACCTCTGTGGCTTTGCTTCAGCACGTTTCCTTCTCCAGGTCTCTCTTTGAGGACTGAGAGATTATTTGGGGTCATGGACGTGAGCGCCAGGAGGAACCTCTTTCGAGTTTCCTCCTTCCCTTGTAGTGATTTTACTAGAAAACAGCCGTCCCTGTTTAGAAGGTAAGAGCCTCCTGGAGGTTTGAAACCTGTTCAGTCTGATCTATCTGGTGACAAGTGAATTCTAGGCATGGAAAACACGAGCTTAAGGAGGCAGAATTTTATTGCGCACCTGGGATTTTGTCCCTTAGAATCGCTGGGGACATTAGGGTTTGTCCTTTTTGTTTCACCTCTTCCTCCATCCCTCCCTCCTCTTCTTCTCTTGCTTCTTTTGTCCTTTCTCCTGTTCCCTTCCCAACAACAGGACGGAGGTGTGTGTGTGTGTGTGTGTTGCAGGGAAGTCCTCTGCAGCTCCCACCATGGAAGGTCCACCCAAAAATGTGGGACTGAAATAGTGCTCGGGCAGTGATCCCCACCGGTGACCTGGGCCATCCTTTGGGCTCTCTGGTGAGAACCCTCAGCCTCCCGTCCTCCGTCTCTACCCTGATTGGTTGAGCAGGGGGATATTGACAGGGAGGAGACTCAGGTCCTTGTTGTTCTCTTTTAAGATCAAGTAAATAAGTCAGAACCAGTTCTATCTTTGATTAATTTTGCTGCTTCTCTGCATTAATTGTCTCTGAGCAGTTGATGATTCCCTCTAACATTGCAGTTCTCCTCAAATACTTGCTGAATAATTACTGTCACTGTTGTTGGTCTGGAGCTCATCTGAGAGCACAGTATTCAGGTCATTCAATGTCTGAAATTCAAGATCCGATGGTTTGTTTGAAAATCAGGGCTCTTCGGTCCTATTCCCAACACTGCCTCTGACGGGCTGTGTGACCTAAGACAAGTTAATTCTTCTTTCTCAGCCTGAGCTTCTCCCTCTTTCAAGTAGGGATAATAATGATCCGCTCTTACCTACCTCAGGGTGGGTGAAGGATGCGGATCCATTTGGGAGTGTCACTAGAAGTAGTGCATAATATGAAGTTTCCCAGATTATGACATAATAGATTATCTGAAATCGTCTATTTTATTTGTATTTTTTTATTTTGAAATTGTTAATAGTAGCAACGACTTAGCTCAGATTGAAGCATCTTATCTAATGGTTGAGATGTAAGTGTCTCCTCTTTGTGTGCGAGGAGACAATTTAACACACTCTGACAAAGAGGAGATGCTTTTGTTTTGCAAGAAAATATTTTTGCAAAGATCTTTCATCCCACTTGTTATGATTCTGAGAAACAAACTGGTTTAGTCTAAATGGGATTTTCGGACAGAAACGGTTTGAATGAAATTTTCCCACCATCTCGATTCCTGGGCGCTGGGGTGTTTTCATCTGTTAGAACAGGAGTCAGAACTGGTTGCTTCTCTTTCTGGCTCTGCCATCGCCTTGTTGTGTAGGCCTTGGGTAGGTCACTTCCCTTCTCCCATCTGTCCAATCGGAACAGGAACAGTTCTCGAACTATGGGCAGTTTAGAGCCCAAGTGAGATAAGGGGTATTAAAGCCCTCTGTGAAGGAGAAAGGGGAGTTTCACAGTGTTTAGCACCAAGGAATTCTAAAGTTTGCTAAAATGTCTAGTCTGTGGAAACAAGAAATGGTCGGGGCCAAACTTATTAACCACTGCCTTTTTAAAGCCCATTCAAAGATGTGAGTCCCTATCTTTTAGGTACCTGTGGTTCTTTGCCAGCAGCAGAGAAGAGGTTCCTGCCTCCGTTTTTGTGGCCTTAACAAACCAGGTGTTGTGCCCCAGTTCTCGTCTGAGACCCCTGAAAAAGAACATCTTCCCATCCATGAACAAGACAGGACCTATCTTTCAAAGGGGAACAAAAAGACCTCTGGGACTTACAGACTAGCTAGCCTGACTGCCATAGCTGGAGAGATCCTGCAATACATTCTTAAACACTCAGTTTGTCAGCAGCACCTACAGGATGATTTGGTTCTTCTGACTAGTGAGCGTGGAATTGTCAAGAACAAATCATTCCAAACCAATCCTCTTTCCTTCTTTGGCAGGGTTCTGGGCCTGGTAGAGGTGAGTAAACAATAGATGGGATCTAGCTTGGTGTTACTAAGGCTTTCGACACAGTCCCATAGGACATTCTCAGAAGCAAACGAGGGAAATGTAGTCCAGCTGCAATCAGTGTAATGTGGGTGCAGAGCTGGTTGAAAGCCAAGACTCCAGGAGCCCTTCTCCATGTTTAGCTGCCCAAGGGGGAGGGTGAACCTAGTGGGTCTGGCAGGGATCAGTCCGGTGTCAGGTACTATTCTATATTTTCATGAATGATTTGGAAAATGGAGTGGAGAGCATGCTCCTAAAGTTTACAACTGACACCAAGCACTTTGGAGCACAGGATTGAAATTCAAAACACCCTTAACAAATTGGAGACTTGGTCTTCTTGAGCCAAACTCCATGGTTAGGGCTCTCTCTCTACACTGGGCTGAAGTGAAACCCCAGAGCCAAGCACTCCTCCTGGGCAGTGAGCTCCGACCTTGAATGGTCAGATGCTGCTTAGCACTGTCAGAGCAGCTTTTGCTGGGGGATTCTCCCAGCACTTTCCAATAGCGGGAAGGTATGAAATCCCCATTTGACTGCTGGGGACAGAGCCCGAGAGTGGGGAGCAACTTGCCCAAAGTCCCCAGAAAAAGGAAAACAACCAGCAGAGGAACCAATAGGAAACCCAGCAATGGAACTCAGGAGTCCTGGGGGTGTGCTGTGGTGACCAGATGTCCCAATTTTATAGGGACAGTCCGAATTTTGGGGTCTTATCTAGGATCCTATTACCCCCCACGCCGTCCCGATTTTTCACACTTGCTGTCTGGTCACCCTAGGGTGTGCACATGTGTGGGTCCCAGCTGCTCCCTGCCCCTCTCATTGAAGCAGATGTGCAGGGTTACTGCCCTGGGAAGTGCAGGGCACCAGTGGATGTGGGGTTGGCTGGAGGTAGGGTCTGGCTTCAGGCAGGGCAAGGGCTGCGTGGCTGGCTGGCTTCAGGCAAGGGGGTGCATCAGGGGTTGGCTGGAGACAGGGCAGGGAGGATGCGGCTGGTGCAGGCAGAGCAGAAGGTGCAGGGCTGGCTGGAGACAGAGGCTGACTGCCGGCAGGGCAGGGCAGGGGGTGCAGGGCTGGCTGCAGGCAGGGCGTGGGGCAGGGCCGGTGCAAGGAAGTTTCATGCCCTAGGCGAAACTTCCACCTTGCACCCTCCCCCCCCCGCACCCCTGCCCTGAGGCGCCCCACCCGTGGCAGCTCCCCCCTCCACCCTGAGGCTCCCCTCTTGTGGCAACTCTCCTGCTCTGCCCTGCGGCACCCCCCTCGCCCGAGCTCACCCCTGCTCCGAGCACGAGCACCCCGAGCACGCCGTGGCCGCTTCACTTCTCCCACCTCCAAGGCTTGCGGCGCCTAAGCCTGCCAGGCAGTCAGGCACCCTCCTCTGAGCCACAACAGCCCTGACAGTTGACAATAGAGGCACCTTAACCCCTGAGTTCCTTCAATGTGTCCCCCTCGGGGGTCCAGCTCCGATCACCAGATACTCGGGGTATGTCTATACCACCTGCCGAATCGGTGGGCAGCGATCGATCCAGCGGGGGTTGATATATCGCGTCTAGTGTAGATGCAATACATTGAGTGCTCTCCCCTCGCCTGCTGTACTCCAGCTCGGTGAGAGGCGCAGGCAGAGTCTACGGGGAGCTGCAGCAGTCAACTCACCGAGACTGTGACATTATAATTGTTAGGCCTGAATAAAGATATAGCAGACAAAACCAGGTATGCCAACCTGACCAAAGTCAGGCTAACAGAGGTTTGTGGGTAATCCCTGAGTGGAAAACACTGAGAAGCAGCAGCATGTCTCACAAGCGCTGGGAAAAAGTGAGATAAGAGAGAAGCTGCATTCCTGGCATAGTACCAGATGTGCTGTGTTCGGGCAGCTCCTTCGAAGAACTGATAAGAGTCCTAGTTTCCCAGCCTCCTTGTTTTCGCTCCCTGGTTTTGTTCTTTGTTTGTTTTTAACTCCCCTACATTTCTAACTTTAGGCATGCATGTATACTAAAGGTGTCTAGTTTCTAGTTGTTAGAAGAAGGGGGTGGGTTGCTCCAGTGAATAATTTATGACGCGACGGAACTGTCTATATAGGCTTATACTAAGATGTAAAGAGCAGGCTGGTTCTCTCTGGAGACGAGCTGCTCTCTATTGATGCGTGCACTTGTCAATAAAGAGCTTTTGATCGGACCTTGCTGGTGTTGCCTGTCTCTCTCGCGGTCAGACAACGAACTTTGCCGTCTGGGTTAGAGTCCCTGACATCTTTGGCGACTCCGCTGGGACCCGTCTGACTCTCCGGCGGGGGATCGGACCCTGAGGCAACGCAGCGCGCATCCTCCAGTTTAGAGGAGCCTTGCCTGGTGATCTGATCTCTGCGTTGGCGATAAGGCGTGTTCTGTGAACTAGCTGAAACTCTTGGAAATCCAGCAACGTCCACCTACCCATTGAGTAGGGTCCAGGTTGTCGGGGTTAGGGTCCCTGACTACTTAGGTCTGGGTTAGAGTCCCAGTCCAGGTCTGGGTTAGAGTCCCAGTCCAGGTTTGCACAGGATCCAAGTTGTCTGGGTTAGAGTCCCAGCCTGGGTTTGAGTCTCAGTCCAGGTGTTCAAGTCCCTGGAGAGGTAAGCGAGCGCTCGACGCGGGGGGGTGGGGGTTAGAGTCCCTTTACCTCGACCCGGGGAGGAGGGGTTAGAGTCCCTTCATGAAGAGGGGTTAGAGTCCCTTCATTAAAATGAGACAAGTTGGCAGTAAGTGCCCGGGGGATGCCCCGTTGTCTCTGATACTTAGAGATTGGAAAGAGATTTCTGAGACAGCTGATCTAGTTAAATTTAAGATGAGAAATCTGTGTTGGATCCAATGGCCATCATTTACCTTTCATTTGTCCCAACTAGAGACTGGCCGGTGGTTGAAACCTTTTCCACAGATAGGAGGAACTCCTTAAGGGATATTTTGGTTGATCTTAGGCCGAGACAAATGGATTACTTGTTTGTATGGTATAATTATAAACCCATGGAGGGATGGGTAGCTTTTGAAGCTGTTTGTATGGAGAGCTCTTGTAAAAAAATCACCCACCATATGCACCAGAGCCGCACCGGGAGGAGGACAATTTTGTTCCTGTTCTTCCCCGTCTGATGGAGTGCAAGGATTCAAAAGCAGGTTAGGGACAGTTCAGGGACAGAGGAGAATCAAGGGGGAGCTCAGAGTGATGTTCCCTCATCTTCAGAGGAATCAGGCAGCCTCACCCCCTCTGTGCAGCCTCCAGCCAGCCTTTTGCAAACTTGGTCAGGGACTGCTTTTCAAACACCCCCAATATTACAGCAGCCCTTGTCCTTGCCCTTGTGGACCCCCACTAGGTTACTTAACTCCATGAGAGAGAATGTTTCTGAGACACCTCTGATATTACAAGCCTCATTGAGAACTTATCTGGTTCTACTGGTTGCTGGGGAACATGAGATGGTTTTACCCATACCCTGTTTGCAACTTCAAATTTGTTTAACTGGCAGTGCACTATGCCTCACTTATGAGACAATCCTGAGGCAGTGGAAAGAATGTTCTGCACAATCTTTTTCACTCATGTGCCCACTTGGGCAAATGTAAATCAGTTATTAGATACTCTCATGACAGAAGATGAAAGACAAAAAGTAAAAGAAAAATCTGCAGCTCATTTGAATGCACCTTGGCTAATTACTGACCCTAACTGGAATCCCAATAATCCAGCTCAAAAGACAAAGTTGGATGGATTTTTAAAAGCTGTTTTGAATGGTATTAGAGATGCAGGGGAGGCTACTCGAAATTGGAGCAAGGTGAGTGCTTGTGTTCAGCATCCAGATAAGCACCTCTCTGACTTTTGTGCTCGACTGATTTGTGAAGTTAAAAAGCATGGGAATTTAAATCCTGAAACTGATCATGGAAAGGAGATGGTTAAAATGGTTTTCATGTCACAATGTGCAAAGGATATTGCAAAAAGATTTAGAAAGCATCCAGATGGTACGCAAGGGAAAAGTTTGTCTGAAGTAGTTAGCATTGCTACTAGAATGTTTAATGGGAAAGAGAAAAAGAAAGAAAAAGACATAAGGAACGGGTTAATTTAAAAATCATCTTGGCCCCGGGATGGAAGGAGGGGGGTGCTCTGCGTTCAGGGTCAGGAATCGGCGCGGACTGTGCTTGGTGCAGGGAGGGGCTGCTTTCGGCCCCAGCTGGCTGTGAAGGAAAAAATATAGACAGAGGCAAAGCAAAGGAAATACAAGTTACAGAACTGAAATTACATTTGCAAAGCTTAACTGTCCAGTAAGATCCAACAGTGTGCCTTTGTGACCCTGGAGTCGGTGTGGCTTGGTGACACCAAAGAAGCCACAGGCAGCCGACCTGGACTGGAATCTCTGAAAGAGACGCCGCAGGAGATTCCAGGGTGTAAAAGAACAGCCCTCCCAAGAGCAGAAGCATGTTGGAAATTCTGGACAAGCTGTATACAGGATAATCTCCCTTCCACCTCTCCCCCTCCTCTGAACATTATACACAGAAGTGGCCAGTCTGGACGTACGTGTGTAAGTATGAAAGGAGCTTCGGGCTTGGGGCATTAATATTTTCCTGAGTGATGTGAGAGCGTTCCCAACACTCTCCGTTGTTGTTTTATTATTTTATTAATGAAGCTTTAAAATTCAGTTATATGGTGTGTTTTCTTTATCTTCCCCCAACGATCCTGTAGTGTCAGCCTGATCATCTGACATGAGGGATAGATTGGTAACAGAAATTTGTCACAGTTTGGTGAGCAATTAAGAAGGGGGGAGCCCTGCAGAATTTACACCATCTATTTGTTTTACCCTTGTTATTTTGTGTTTGCTTTGCTTAGTACTGTTGGTGTTATATGCTGAGAACTGCATGAGTAAAAGTGAGTCCTAATAGGATAAGGAAACACTATTTGGTTCTGGTTCTGTTCTATTTAACCAGTTACTGTTGTTGTTTTTTTTCTCTGTTCATTTGGGTGTTAGGAGTGTGGGTGGAACTGAACCTCTTGTTCGTAATTCCTCGGAGTGGAAGCCATGTGTGCGAGACAGCTCTGAGGTTAAATTGAGATCCTTCTGTCCCGTCCCCTGTAGCGGTCAGTGTATAGAAGTGGGAAAGTCTGGCTTAGACTGTAATTCCCTCTGCTCTCTGTGTAATTCTCTTTTCTGTTTAAGTGTCAAACAGATGAATGAGTCTCTGGGTAAACCCTCTAAGAGTAGTCCTTCAAATTATATGTTAAGTAAATGGCCTTTGCCCAATGGGCCATGTGTCTTCGTCTAGGTGGCAAGCCTCATGAAGGAGGACTCGGGTAGTCTTGTGAGTAAGAATGTTTAAGGGAAGAGACCAGGAGGGGTTGGGGGCTAGTTGAGAAGCCCACCCTCCTAGCTAAACTGGTAGTGGAAGAAGTTGGTGCCTATGGAAGGGACGGTTCAGTGAGAAACGCAGAATCGGGCCCAGGCGGGCAGGCAACAGACAGAGAGATTGGAAAACAGGTTGGAAAACTTTAAGGGTGTAGTGGAAGGAAGGAGTAAGTAAGTGTAAGCATGGGGATTTCAAATACCCAGAACTTACTTGGAATGGTGATTTGAGTTGATAAAAGTGGCTGTTGGGAGACAAGCAAGTGATTTAAGGGAGAGTGAGAAGTTAACTCTGTAGTTGCTGGAGGAAACAGCAGTTGAACTTTGTAAAAATGCTAAAGAGGAAAGTTCTTGGTGTCTTTGAAATGTTTGTAAATAAATTGAGGCAAAGAAATTGTTAATTGCAATCATTTAGAATTTAGTTAAATTAGCTGAAGAATGTATATAGTGCTATGTAATTGAAATTTTATTAGGCTGTAAGGGCACTATAAGTAGTGATGTTTTCTTTCAGTGTTTGAAAGCAAGAGTTAAAAGTAAAAAGCAAGCCAGAAAGCATCTGTATTCATGCAAATTATCTAACTGATAAGGTAGGAGCCACTGAAACCTGGGCTGCCTATGAAACACATAAAATATGGGATAATTCCTCTGTTTTTCCTGAAATCAACAAGGGTATTTGTCTATTTTAAGCAATGATTGTCTGCCCAGAAGGGGTAGACCTCTGTTTTTTTGTCTTTCAGATAATCAGAGAAAACTGATGCCAGCTAAACAGCATTCAACGTACCATGCATTTACTGGCACAATAGAAATTATGTTTTGTGTTCTATGTTCTGTCTTGTGGTGTTTGTCTTGTGGCCGGAATTTTTGTGTTTAATATTTTTATAAAATAATCTAGTTTAAAATCAAACAAAAAGGTTAAATTAAAATGCAGATACTTGTTTTGTTCAACTTGGAATACAAAGTGTTTAGATAAATCAGGAGAATGTGATATACTAAAGTCTAATGCATTTCCTTAAGTAAGGAAAAGAAACTTTATTGGTCAAATTGTTAATTGCAAAAATTGTTGTTAAAATTTGCATACCAACAGTCTTTGAAAGCAAGGACATGAAAAGTTAACCCACTCCCCATATTGTACATGGGATCTTTCTGGCTACCTCAGATTTCTAGCCAGAGGGCTGGGGATGGTGGAAGGCTATTGGACTAGAGGTTGTATTGAGTGAACTCCTCAAAGTGGGTGTGCTTGTCCTGGCTTGTTGCTCGAAAGCTCTGTAATAAGGTTATTTTAGTAAAAGGGTGTGTGTGGCATATATTAAATAATAAGACTAATGTACTGTATAATGACAATGTGTAGGTGTTCATTGTTGGGAAAAAGGTGTATGAGTAAAAAGTGAAAGTTTCCTTTGCAGGTTAAAAGAAGCCAAGAAGGGAAGAAGCACAAAGAACAGAATGAATTAACTGAAAAAATAAAATAAAATAAAATAGCAAGCTCAGGCTATAGATAAGACACTGACTCCATTCAAGGACACTGCTCACAGTTAAGACTTGGTTAACAACCAGGAAAAGGAGGGCTTGAATTTGCCCATGCAGCTATGAGATCTGAAAAACACTGCCAGGCACTAATGAAATGTGTTAAGTTTTTTTTCTCACAGGTAAGGAAGCGCTACCCAAAGACCCTAGCAGCCCTGCCACTCCTTGGAACCAGGAGACGGGATTGATGTAAAGGTCCACCAACGAAAGACTGCCTTGGCTCCATGCTGGAAAGGCCCTTAAGTCCTGATGACTACCAACACCGCTGTGAAGTACCAAAGACTGACTGCTTGGACCCAAGATTCTCACTGCAAAAAGACCCCTCCACATTGGGAGAATTCTCCTACTGATGATTAGCCTATTTCACCTTCTAGCTCCACTGTGCCTTCTGGACAGTAGGGAAAAAGTACAAGGTGAAGTGCTAGTAGCCTCTCCCTTATCCACTGACAGATCTACTGTGCCTTTGAATTTTTCTAGAAAAAGCAAAACCATTACAGGGTGATGTGCTAGTAACCTCTCCCCTATACGATGCTGCACCAAGACTGTTTTGGGAAAGAAGAAGGAACACTCACTCCACTGAAATTGCTAATCCAGCAACCCAGCTCCAAACCAAAACTGAACTAACTCCCTCCAGCCAGCCCCTTCCTTTATTCAGCTTCCTGGGCAAAGGTGCTGACCCCCTCCCAGCTGCCTAGCTTAAGTTACAGGCTTAGGTCCTGTCCCTCACCTAAAGTCACCCGCTGCTCTCCCATCCCCCACACAGACAGTCCCCACTCCATCACAGTAATGCCCAGAGCATTTCGCGCATGGAGCAACAGTAACACTGTGTGGCCATGCAGGGTAATGCCCAGAGCATTTCCCCCGTGGAGCAACAGTGACACCATGTGGCCACACAGGGTAATGAACAGAGCATTTCCTGCATGGAGCAAGAGTGACACCGTGTGGCCACACAGGGCAATGCACAGAGCATTTCCCGCATGAAGCAACATTGACACCTTGTGACCACACCAGGTAATGGACAGAGCATTTCCTGCATGGAGCAACAGTGACACCATGTGGCCATGCAGGGAAATGCACAGAGCATTTCCTGCATGGAGCAACAGTGATTCCATGTGGCCACGCAGAGTAATGCACAGAGCATTTCTCTCATAGAGGAACAGTGACAACATGTGGCCATGCAGGGTAATGCACAGAGCATCACGCCTATGTAGAGGTTGTAGAGATCCCTGGGGGACTTAGGGGTCATGGGGGGCACAGATAGCTACGTCCAGGCTGGAGACATTCTGGTGGGCATTAGGGGCTTCATGAGGGGCACAAATATCTACGTCAGGGCTGGAGAGTTCCCTGGATGGCTTAGGGGGTTGTGGTGAGCATAGATACATACGTCCATGCTGTAGTGGTCCCTGGGGGTTTAAGGAGTTGGTAAGGGTCACAGAAACCTACGTATGGTCTGGAGGGGTCCCTGGGGGACTTAAGGGTTTGTGGTTGCGCAGATACCTACGTACCGGTTGGAGGGGGCCCTGGGGAGCTTAGGGGGTTTGTGTGGCGTACACATAGCTATAACCAGGCTGGTGGGGGCCCTATGGGTCTTAGAAGGCTGGTGGGGGGCAGAGATACCTATGTAGGGACTGGAGAAGTCCTGGGGAGGGCTTTGGGGGTTCCTGGAAGTCACAAATATCTATGTCCAGGCTGGAGGAGTTCTGGGGGTATTAGGGAGTTGTGCGGGGGCACAGATACCTATATCGAGGCTGTAGGGGTCCTGGGGTTGCTTTGGGGAATTTTGGGGTACAGATACCTACTTCCATGCTGTAGGGGTCGCTGGGAGGATCAGTGGGTTCGTGAGGGTGCACAGATATCTACGTCCGGTCTATAGGGATCCTGGGGGGGGGTTTAGGGGTTTGTAAGGGGCACAGATACATTCATCCAGGCAAGAGGGGTCCTAGGGACCTTAGTGGGTTCATGCTGGGCACAGATACCTGCGTCTAGGCTGGAGGGGTTTTGGGGGTCTTAGGAGGGTTGTGTGGGCACAGATACCTATGTCGATGCTGGAGGGGTCCTGTCATGTCTTAGCGGATTCGTGGGGTCAGAGATACCTACATCTAGGCTGGAGGGGTTCCGGGGGGATTAGGTGTGTTTGGGGGGGGGAACAGATACCTACATCCTGATGGTAGGTGGCCCTGGGTAGCTTAGGCGGTTTTTGTCGGTCACAGATACAAACATCCATGCTGTAGGGGTCCCGAGGGACTTTGTGGGGCTCTAGGGGTCACAGATACCTACCTACAGTCTGGAAGGTTCCTGTGGGTATTAAGGGGTGTGTGGGGCATACAGATGCCTACATCTGGGCTTGTAGGTTCCCTGGGGGGCTTAGAGGTTTGTGGAGAGCACAGATACCATTATCCAGGCTAGATGGGTTCTGGTGGGATTAGGGGGTTGTGGGGGGCACAGATACCTATGTAAGCAGAAGCAGGATGAACTCTACCCTCCCATCTGGTGGTGAATTATGGCAAGTGTGGAAAAGGATTTCAGGGTCTGATCATGTTTGCATAGACACACTCACCGTGCGTGACACGGCCACGGCAGCCTGGGATGGTTACTTTGGCAGCTATGGTATCCCCAGTTTATTTGTTGTTGGGGTGTGAGATGTGGAGTGTTGTCACCCTGATTGTGTGGATGAGGAACTGTGAAACAGCTTTGAGACAGGGATTCTCACCATCAGTTGAGTGGCACTCACTAGACAAGGGAGTGGGCTCGTTGGGTGAGCTAGAGTCACCAATTGCACTTTTTTTCTTTTAACAGTTGAATAGCAGTGTTGATTTTTTATTCTCTTAAAAGTTGAGTTTCTAGGTTCTTGAGCTGAAATCAGTGAAAAGATGTATTAGCTTGTGGGGAACTCTGAAACTGTATTTCAGAACACAGTAGTTGGCAGACAGGAGCAGTTTGTTTGAGTGTCCCACGGAGTGAGGTGAGTCTAGCAGTTTTGGGGGATAGCTGGAGCAGAACACAGGTCGGCTGGCAGAGCAGCTGGTGGACTGAGCTGAGCAGTTTGTGGGGAAGGCAAAAGCAGAATCCCATGGAGAGGCAGAGCAGTCAGCAGTGGACCACATAATGTGCCCCTTTCTACTCAGGCTGGCAGGGGGAAAAACCCTGCAGATAGACTCTTGAACTCTGGGGTTGCGCAACTGTGGGTGATTTTGGGGTTGCTGGACTCTTGAAACGTTGGAGATATTGGACTTTGGAGCCTTGGGGTGATTTGGGGATTGCTGGACTCATGAGCCCAGGGAAAAGGACACGGCCTAGTTGAGGTGTTTTCCCAATTTAATGCTATGTTGTTTATCTCACGTTATTAAACATTTTCTGCTACACCCAGACTCTGTGCTTGCGAGAGGGGAAGTATTGCCTCTTTGAGGCACCTAGGAGTGCGTATGTAAAATTATCCCATGTCACTGGGTGGGGGCTCGAGCTGGTTTGCATTACATTGTAGGCAAGGGTCCCCTATGTATTGAACCCAGTCCTTGCTGCTATCAGTTCGGCCTGGCAGAAGGGTTCCACCTACGTCCAGGCTCAAGGGGTCCCTGGGGGGCTTAGGGAGTTCATGGGGGGCACAGATATCTAGGTCCAGGCTGTAGGGGGTCGGGGGGGCTCAGGAGTTTGGTGGGGGGCACAGATACCTACGTCCAGGCTGCAGGGGTCCCAGAGGGACTTAGGGGGTGTCACGTAGTGTGGTGGAATCTGGCCCTGCACCCCTCTTCCTGGGACACACAGTGACTCAGCCAGCCAGTAAAACAGAAGGTTTTTTTGGCCAACAGGAACGAAGGATACAGCAGGGCTTTTGGACACAACCAGGACCCCTCAATCGAGTCCTTCTGGGGGTTCAGGAAGCTTAGTTCCCAGTTTGGGATTCCCTGAATTCCAACAACCCAGGTCCAAACCAAAACTGAACTAACTCCCTCCAACCAGCCCCTTCCTTTATTCAGCTTCCTGGGCAAAGGTGCTGACCCCCTCCCAGCTGCCTAGCTTAAGTTACAGGCTTAGGTCCTGTCCCTCACCTAAAATCACCCGCTGCTCTCCCATCCCCCACACAGACAGTCCCCACTCCATCACAGTAATGCCCAGAGCATTTCCCCCGTGGAGCAACAGTGACACCATGTAGCCATACAGGGTAATGCACAGAGCATTTCCTGTATGGAACAACAGTGACACCGTGTGGCCGCACAGGGTAATGCACAGAGCATTTCCACGCATGGAGCAACAGTGGCACCGTGTGGCCACAGAGGGTAATACACAGAGCATTTCCTGCATGGAGTAACAGTGACACCGTGTGGTCACGCAGGGTAATGCACAGAGCATCGCACCTACGTGGAGGCTGTAGAGATCCCTCGAGGGCTTACGGGGGTTCGTAGGGTCACAGATATCTACATCTAGTATGGGCGGGACCCTGGGAGAGTTAGTGGGGTTGTGAGGGGCATAGGTACTTGCGTCCAGGCTGTAGAGGTCCTGGTGGGGATTAAAGGCTTCCTGGAGGACAGCAATATCTACGTCCAGGCTGAAGGGGTCCCTGGACGCTTAGGGGGTTCTGGTGAGCACCGTGATCCCTGGGGGTATAGGGACTTGGTGAGGGGCACAGATACCTATGTATGTCCTGGAGGGGTCCCTGGGGGGGGGCTTAGTGGTACTGTAGGAGACACAGATACCTACGTCCAGGCTATAGGCATTCTGGGGGGGCTTGGGGGTTTGAGGGGGCACAGATACCTACATCCAGGCTGGAGGGGTCCCGGGGGGCTTAGGTGGTTTGTGGGGAGGGGCACAGATATGTACATCCAGGCTGGAGAGGTTCCGGAGAGGATTAGGGGTTTTTGCGGATGGCAGAGATACCTATCTCCATACTCTAGGGGTCCCGGGAGGCTTAGGTTTTTTTGGGAGGCACAGATATCTATGTCCAGGTTGGAGTGGTTCCTGGGGGGTTTAGGGAGTTCCTGGGGGGCACAGATACCTAGGTCCATGCTGTAGGGTTCCCTGGGTGGATTAGGGGTTTTCTGGGTGGCAGAGATACCTACGTCTAGGCTGTAGGGATCCCTGGGAGGCTTAGGGGGTTTGTGGGGGGCAGAGATACCTACTTCCAGGCAATAGGTCTTCCAGGGGGAATTAGTGTGTTGGGGGGGCACAGATACCTAGGTTTAGGCTGGAGGGTTCCCGGGGAGGGGGCTTACGCCGTTTGTGTTGGGCACAGATATCTGCATCCAGGCTGGAGTGGTCCCTGGGGGGGCTAAAGCGGTTTCTGGTGGGCACAGATAACTACCTCCAGGCTGGAGGGGTTTCTCAGCACTTAGGGGTTGTGGGGGCACAGATACTTCCATCCAGGCTGGAGGGTACCTGGGGGGCTTAGCGGGTTCATGTGGGGCACAGATACCTAAGTCCAGACTGGATGGGTCCAGGGGGGGCTTATGGGGTTCAGGGAGCACAGATGCTTATCTCTAGGCTATAGGGGTCCCTGGTGGGCTTAGGGGGTTTTGGGGGGCCCCAGATACCTAAGTCCATGCTGTAGGCGTCCCTACAGGTGCTTATGGGTTCGTGGGGTGCACAGATACTTATGTCCAGTCTGGAGGGGACAGGGGGGTTTGGGGTTTCATGAGGGGCACAGATACAAACCTCCAGGCTGTAGGAGTCCCAGGGAGGCTGTGGGGGTGCAGATACCTACATCTAGTCTGGATGGGTCCTGGGGGTTATGGGGGGTTTGTGGGGGGCACAGATACCTAGGTACAGGCTGTCGGTGTCCCGAGGAGATTAGGCGGTTCACTGGGGGCTCAGATACATCCAGGCTGGATGTGTCCCGAGGAGCTTAGGGGGTTTGTGGGGTGCTCAGACACCTGTGTCCAGGCTGTAGGGATCCCTGGGAGGTTAGAGGTTCGTGGGTGTAACAGATAGGGACTTCCAGGCTGAAGGGGTCGCTGGGACGTTTAGGGGGTTTGTGGGAGTACAGATACCTACATCCAGGCTAAAGGGGTAATGGGGGTGCTTAGGGAATCGGGGTGGACACAGATACCTACGTCCAGGGTCTAGGGGTCCCGAGGGGATTGGGGGTTGAGGGGGGAACAGATGCCTACGTCCTAGCTGAAGGGGTCCTGGGTGGTTTAGGAGGTTCGTTGGAGTCACAGATACCTAAGTCCAGGCTGTAGGGGTTCCTGGGGTATTCGGGGATTTCTGGGGGTCACAGATACCTACGTTCAGACTGGAAGGGTTCCAGAGGGCTTAGGAGATTTATAGGGGGACAGATACCAACATCCTGGCTGTAGGGGTTCCCGTGGGGATTAAGTGGTTTATGGGGGGCACAGATTACTCATAGACTCATAGACTCTAGGACTGGAAGGGACCTCGAGAGGTCATCGAGTCCAGTCCCCTGCCCTCATGGCAGGACCAAATAGTGTCTAGACCATCCCTAATAGACATTTATCTAACCTACTCTTAAATATCTCCAGAGATGGAGATTCCACAACTTCCCTAGGCAATCTATTCCAGTGTTTAACTACCCTGACAGTTAGGAACTTTTTCCTAATGTCCAACCTAAATCTCCCTTGCTGCAGTTTAAGCCCATTGCTTCTTGTTCTATCATTGGAGGCTAAGGTGAACAAGTTTTCTCCCTCCTCCTGATGACACCTTTTTAGATACCTGAAAACTGCTATCATGTCCCCTCTCAGTCTTCTCTTTTCCAAACTAAACAAACCCAATTCCTTCAGCCTTCCTTCATAGGTCATGTTCTCAAGACCTTTAATCATTCTTGTTGCTCTTCTCTGGACCCTCTCCAATTTCTCCACATCTTTCTTGAAATGTGGTGCCCAGAACTGGACACAATACTCCAGTTGAGGCCTAACCAGCGCAGAGTAAAGCGGAAGAATGACTTCTCGTGTCTTGTTTACAACACACCTGTTAATGCATCCCAGAATCACGTTTGCTTTTTTTGCAACAGTATCACACTGTTGACTCATATTAAGCTTGTGGTCCACTACGACCCCTAGATCTCTTTCTGCCATACTCCTTCCTAGACAGTCTCTTCCCATTCTGTATGTGTGAAACTGATTGTTCCTTCCTAAGTGGAGCACTTTGCATTTATCTTTATTGAAGTTCATCCTGTTTACCTCAGACCATTTCTCCAATTTGTCCAGATCATTTTGAATTTTGACCCTGTCCTCCAAAGCAGTTGCAATCCCTCCCAGTTTGGTATCATCTGCAAACTTAATAAGCGTACTTTCTATGCCAACCTCTAAATCGTTGATGAAGATATTGAACAGATCCGGTCCCAAAACAGACCCCTGCGGAACCCCACTTGTTATACCTTTCCAGCAGGATTGGGAGCCATTAACAACTACTCTCTGAGTACGGTTATCCAGCCAGTTATGCACCCACCTTATAGTAGCCCCATCTAAATTGTACTTTCCTAGTTTATCTATAAGAATATCATGCGAGACCGTATCAAATGCCTTACTAAAGTCTAGGTATATCACATCCACCGCTTCTCCCTTATCCACAAGGCTCGTTATCCTATCAAAGAACGCTATCAGATTAGTTTGACACGATTTGTTCTTTACAAATCCATGCTGGCTATTCCCTATCACCTTACCACCTTCCAAGTGTTTGGAGATGATTTCTTTGATTACCTGCTCCATTATCTTCCCTGGCACAGAAGTTAAACTAACTGGTCTGTAGTTTCCTGGGTTGTTTTTATTTCCCTTTTTATAGATGGGCACTATATTTGCCCCCTTCCAGTCTTCTGGAATCTCCCCCGTCTCCCATGATTTCCCAAAGATAATAGCTAGAGGCTCAGATACCTCCTCTATTAACTCCTTGAGTATTCTAGGATGCATTTCATCAGGCCCTGGTGACTTGCAGGCATCTAACTTTTCTAAGTGATTTTTTACTTGCTCTTTCCTTATTTTCTCTTCTAAACCTACCCTCTTCCCGTAAGCATTCACTATACTAGACATTCCTTCAGACTTCTCAGTGAAGACTGAAACAAAGAAGTCATTAAGCATCTCTGCCATTTCCAAGTCTCCCGTTACTGTTTCCTCCTCCTCACTGAGCAGTGGGCCTACCCTGTCCTTAGTCTTCCTCCTGCTTCTAATGTATGACAGATACCAATGTCCTGGCTGTAGATGTTCCTCCACGGTGGCCTCAGGGCTGGAAGAGCTCCCACTCCCTTCTATTACCTGGGGGCTGCAGCAGGGGCACAGAGCTTCTCTGGTCTCACTCCTTTACCCCTGCCCCGCTGTGGCCCTGACACCAGAGAAGTTCTGTGCCCCTGCTTCAGCCTCTGCGCCATATCAGGGAGTGGGAGCTCCTCCAGCCCTGGGGCCACCGTGAGGGAGACTTTTCCAGGGGGACCCAATTTGGCCAGGGGCCCCCGGGACCCCGACAGCCTGGATGTAGGGTTATGTGTGACCACAGCCCCTCTATGTACCCCAGGAACATCTACAGCCAGGACATTTGTATCTGTGCCCCCCGAACCCACAAAGCCCCCCAGGGAACTTTACAGCCAGTATGTTGGTATCTGTGCCCCCCATAAATCTCCTAAGCGCTCCAGGACCCCTCCAGTCTGCACGTAGATATCTGTGACCCCCAGAAATCCCTGAATGCCCCAGGAACCGCTACAGCCTGGACTTAGGTATCTGTGACTCCAACGAACCTCCTAAACCACCCAAGACACCTCCAGCTATGACGTAGGTATCTGTTCCCCCCTCAACCCCCAATCCCCTCGGGACCCCTAGACCCTGGACGTAGGTATCTGTGTCAGCCCCGATCCCTTAAGCACTCCCATTACCCCTTCAGCCTGGACGTAACTACCTGTGACCCCCACGAACCCCCTAAGCCCCCAGGGATCCCTACAGCCTGGACACAGGTGTCTGAGCACCGCACGAACCCCCTAAGCTCCTCGGGACACATCCAGCCTGGATGTATCTGAGCCCCCAGTGAACCGCCTCATCTCCTCGGGACACCGACAGCCTGTACCTAGGTATCTGTGCCCCCCACAAATCCTCTATACCCCCCAGGAACCCTCCAGCCCAGATGTAGGTATCTGTACCCCCACAGCCCCCTGGGACTCCTACAGCCTGGAGGTTCGTATCTGTGCCCCCCATGAAACCCCAACCTCCCCTGCCCCCTCCAGCCTGGACATAAGAATCTGTGCACCCCATGAACCCATAAGCACCTGTAGGGACCCCTACAGCATGGACTTAGGTATCTGGGGCCCCCCAAAACCCCCTAAGCCCACCAGGGACCACTACAGCCTAGAGATAAGTATCTGTGCCCCCTGAACCCCATAAGCCCCCCCTGGATCCCTCCAGCCTGGATTTAGGTATCTGTGCCCCCTACGAACCCGCTAAGCTCTCCAGGGACCCTCCAGCCTGGACGGAGGTATCTGTGCCCCGCCACAATCCCTAAGTGCCGAGACACCCCTCCACCCTGGAGGTAGGTATCTTTGCCGAACACAAACTGCCTAAGCCCCCCCCCATCGGGAACCCTCCAGCCTGGATCTAGGTATCTGTGCCCCCCCAACACACTAATTCCCCCTGGAAGCCCTATTGCCTGGACTTAGGTATCGCTGCCCCCCACAAACCCCCTAAGCCTCCCAGGGACCCCTACAGCCTAGACGTATGTATCTGTACCCCTCAGAAAACCCCTAATCCACCCGGGGACCCCTACAGCATGGACCTAGGTATCTGTGC
Source organism: Gopherus flavomarginatus (assembly GCF_025201925.1). NCBI lineage: Eukaryota > Metazoa > Chordata > Testudines > Testudinidae > Gopherus > Gopherus flavomarginatus. Next base: position 2,367,788 of record NW_026115098.1, read on the forward strand.
CCCCCAGGAACCCCCTAAACCCCCCAGGAACCACTCCAACCTGGACATAGTTATCTGTGCCTCCCAAAAAAACCCTAAGCCCCCCAGGGACCCCTAGATCCTGGAGATAGGTATCTCTGCTGTCCACAAAAATTCCTTATACTCCCTGGAACCTCTCCAGCCTGGACGTACATAGCTGTGCCCCCCACAACCCCCCTAAGCCCCCCGGGGCCCCTCCAGCCTGGATGTAGGTATCTGTGCCCCCCCAAAGCCCTAAGCCCCCCCAGAATGCCTATAGCCTGGACGTAGGTATCTGTGTCCCCTACAATACCACTAAGCCCCCCCAGGGACCCCTCCAGGAGAAACATAGGTATCTGTGCCCCTCACCAAGTTCCTAAACCCCCAGGGATCACTGTGCTCCCCTACAATACCACTAAGCCGTCCAGGGACCTCTCCAGCCCGGACGTAGATATTGGTGTCCTCCAGGAAGCCCTTAATCCCCACCAGGACCTCTACAGCCTGGACGCAAGTACCTATGCCCCCCACAACTCCCCTAACTCCCCCAGAGTCCCGACCATCCTGGACGTAGGTATCTGTGACCCTACGAACCCCCTTAAACCCCCCAGAATGCCTCCAGCCTGGACGTAGCTATCTGTACCTCCCATGACCCCTAAGCCCCCAGGGATCTCTACAGCCTCTACGTAGTTGTGATGCTCTGTGCATTACCCTGAGTGGCCACACAGTGTCACTGTTGCTCCATGCAGGAAATGCTCTGGGCATTACCCTGCGTGGCCACATGGTGTCACTGTTGTTCCATGCGGGAAATGCTCTGGGCATTACTGTGATGGAGTGGGGACTGTCTGTGTGGGGGATGGGAGAGCAGGGGGTGACTTTAGGTGAGGGACAGGAACTAAGCCTGTAACTCGAGCTAGGCAGGGCTGAGAGAGTGAGCACCTTTGCCCGGGAAGCTGGACACAGGAAGGGGTCGGCCGGAGGGAGTTAGTTCAGTTTTGGTTTAGAATTCCTTGGTGCAAAAACACCGTGAAACTCCCCTTTCTTCTTCACAGAGGGCTTCAACACCCCTTTTCTCACTCAGGCTCACAACTGCCCAGAATTCGAGAACTGTCCCTGTTCCCATTGGACAAATGGGAGGAGCCTGAGGTACAGAGAAGGGAGGTGACCTACCCAAGGGCCTACACAGCAAGGCGGTGGCAGAGCCAGAAAGAGAAGCCGCCAGTCAGACTCCTGTTCTAACAGACAACAAATCCCCCCAGAGGCAGGGATAGAGCTCATGAACTGGGATGGTGGGAAAATTTCATTCCAACCGTCTCTGTCCAAATATCCCATTCAGACTAAACCAGTTTGTTTCTCAGAATCATAACAAGTGAGATGGAAGTTCTTTGCAAAAAGATTTTGTTGCAAAACAAAAGCATCTCCTGTTTGTCACAGTGTGTTAAATTGTGTCATCACACACAAGGAGGAGACACTTAGATCTTGAAAATTAGATAAGATGCTACAGTCTGAGCTAAGTCATTGCTGCTCTTAACAATTCCAAAATAAAAAAATACAAATAAAAAAGGCTGTTTCAGCTAATCTATTATGTCATAATCTGCTCTGAGTAAACGTGATGGGACACCTCATATTATGCACTACTCTTAGTCACACTCTCCAATGGATCCCCATCCTCCACCCACCATGAGGTAGGTAAGAGTGGATCATTATTATCCCTACTTGAAACCACACCATGGCCGCTTCACTTCTCCTGCCTCCCCTAGACCCTTGACGTAGGTATCTGTGTCAGCCCCAATCCCTTAAGCACTCCCATTACCCCTTCAGCCTGGACGTAACTACCTGTGACCCCCGCGAACCCCCTAAGCCCCCAGGGTTCCCTACAGCCTGGACACAGGTGTCTGAGCACCCCACAGACCCCCTAAGCTCCTCGGGACACATCCAGCCCTAAGCCCCCCGAGAACCCTAGAGTATGGATATAGATATTTCTGACATCCGCAAAAACCCCTAATCCTCTCCGGAACCTCTCCAGCCTGGATGTACATATCTGTGCCCCTCCCCACAAACCACCTAAGCCCCCCAGGACCCCTCCAGCCTGGATGTAGGTATCTATGCCCCCCCCAAAGCCCTAAGGCCCCCCAGAATGCCTATAGCATGGACGTAGGTATCTGTGTCTCCTACAGTATCACTAAGCCCCCCCCAGGGACCCCTCCAGGACATACATAGATATCTGTGCCCCTCACCAAGTCCCTATACCCCCAGGGATCACTGTGCTCACCACAACCCCCTAAGCGTCCAGGGACCCCTTCAGCCTGGACGTAGATATTGCTGTCCTCCAGGAAGCCTTTAATCCCCACCAGGACCTCTACAGCCTGGACGCAAGTACCTATGCCCCTCACAACCCCCCTAACTCTCCCAGGGTCCCGCCCATACTGGATGTAGATATCTGTGACGCTACGAACCCCCGTAAGCCCTCGAGGGATCTCTACAGCCTCCACGTAGGTGCGATGCTCTGTGCATTACCCTGTGTGGCCACATGGTGTCACTGTTGCTCCATGCGTGGAAATGCTCTGTGCATTACCCTGCATGACCACATGGTGTGACTGTTGCTCCATGCGGGGAAATGCTCTCTGCATTACCCTGCGTGACCACACGGTGTCACTGTTGCTCCATGCAGGAAAATGCTCTGTGCATTACCCTGTGTGGCCACATGGTGTCACTGTTGCTACATGCGGGGAAATGCTCTGTGTATTACCCTCTGTGGCCACACGGTGCCACTGTTGCTCCATGCGGGGAAATGCTCTGTGCATTACCCTGCATGGCCACACGGTGTCACTCTTGCTCCATGCAGGAAATGCTCTGTCCATTACCCTGTGTGGCCACATGGTGTCACTGTTGTTCCATGCGAGAAATGCTCTGGGCATTACTGTTATGGAGTGGGGACTGTCTGTGTGCGGGATGGGAGAGCAGCGGGTGACTTTAGGTGAGGGACAGGACCTAAGCCTGTAACTTAAGCTAGGCAGCTGGGAGGGGGTCAGCACCTTTGCCCAGGAAGCTGAGTAAAGGAAGGGGCTGGCTGGAGGGAGTTAGTTCAGTTTTGGTTTGGAGCTGGGTTGTTGGAATTCAGGGAATTCCAAACTGGGAACTAAGCTTCCTGAACCCCCAGAAGGACTCGATTGAGGGGTCCTGGTTGTGCCCAAAAGCCCTGCTGTATCCTTCATTCCTGTTGGCCAAAAAAACCTTCTGTTTTACTGGCTGGCTGAGTCACTGTGTGTCCCAGGAAGAGGGGTGCAGGGCCAGATTCCACCACACTACGTGACACCCTCTAAGTCCCTCTGGGACCCCTGCAGCCTGGACGTAGGTATCTGTTCCCCCCACCAAACTCCTGAGCCCCCCCCCGACCCCCTACAGCCTGGACCTAGATATCTGTGCCCCCCACGAACTCCCTAAGCCCCCCAGGGACCCCTTGAGCCTGGACGTAGGTGGAACCCTTCTGCCAGGCTGAACTGATAGCAGCAAGGACTGGGTTCAATACATAGGGGTCCCTTGCCTACAATGTAATGCAAACCAGCTCGAGTCCCCACCCAGTGACATGGGAAAATTTTACATACACACTCCTAGGTGCCTCAAAGAGGCAATACTTCCCCTCTCGCAAGCACAGAGTCTGGGTGTAGCAGAAAATGTTTAATAAGGTGAGATAAACAACATAGCATTAAATTGGGAAAACACCTCAACTAGGCCGTGTCCTTTTCCCTGGGCTCATGAGTCCAGCAATCCCCAAATCACCCCAAGGCTCCAAAGTCCAATATCTCCAACGTTTCAAGAGTCCAGTAACCCCAAAATCACCTACAGTTGCGCAACCCCAGAGTTCAAGAGTCTATCTGCAGGGTTTTTCCCCCTGCCAGCCTGAGTAGAAAGGGGCACCTTATGTGGTCCACTGCTGACTGCTCTGCCTCTCCATGGGATTCTGCTTTTGCCTTCCCCACAAACTGCTCAGCTCGGTCCACCAGCTGCTCTGCCAGCCGACCTCTGTTCTGCTCCAGCTATCCCCCAAAACTGCTAGACTCACCTCAGTCCGTGGGACTCTCCCACAAACTGCTCCTGTCTGCCAACTACTGTGTTCTGCAATACAGGTTTAGAGTCCCCCAGAAACTAAAACATCTTTTCAGTGATTTCAGCTCAAGAACCTAGAAATTCAACTTTTAAGAGAATAAAAAATCAACACTGCTATTCAACTGTTAAAAGACAAAAAGTGCAATTGGTGACTCTAGCTCACCCAACGAGCCCACTCCCTTGTCTAGTGAGTGCCACTCAACTGATGGTGAGAATCCCTGTCTCAAAGCTGTTTCACAGTTCCTCATCCACACAATCAGGGTGACAACACTCCACATCTCACACCCCAACAACAAATAAACTGGGGATACCATAGCTGCCAAAGTAACAATCCCAGGCTGCCGTGGCCGTGTCACGCACGGTGAGTGTGTCTATGCAAACATGATCAGAACCTGAAATCCTTTTCCACACTTGCCATAATTCACCACCAGATGTGAGGATAGAGTTCATCCTGCTTCTGTTTACATAGGTATCTGTGCCCCCCACAACCCCCTAATCCCACCAGAACCCATCTAGCCTGGATAATGGTATCTGTGCTCTCCACAAACCTCTAAGCCCCCCAGGGAACCCACAAGCCCAGATGTAGGCATCTGTATGCCCCACACACCCCTTAATACCCACAGGAACCTTCCAGACTGTAGGTAGGTATCTGTGACCCCTAGAGCCCCACAAAGTCCCTCGGGACCCCTACAGCATGGATGTTTGTATCTGTGACCGACAAAAACCGCCTAAGCTACCCAGGGCCACCTACCATCAGGATGTAGGTATCTGTTCCCCTCCTCAAACACACCTAATCCCCCCGGAACCCCTCCAGCCTAGATGTAGGTATCTCTGACCCCACGAATCCGCTAAGACATGACAGGACCCCTCCAGCATCGACATAGGTATCTGTGCCCACACAACCCTCCTAAGACCCCCAAAACCCCTCCAGCCTAGACGCAGGTATCTGTGCCCAGCATGAACCCACTAAGGTCCCTAGGACCCCTCTTGCCTGGATGAATGTATCTGTGCCCCTTACAAACCCCTAAGCCCCCCCCCCGGATCCCTGTAGACCGGACGTAGATATCTGTGCACCCTCACGAACCCACTGATCCTCCCAGCTACCCCTACAGCATGGAAGTAGGTATCTGTACCCCAAAATTCCCCAAAGCAACCCCAGGACCCCTACAGCCTCGATATAGGTATCTGTGCCCCCGCACAACTCCCTAATACCCCCAGAACTCCTCCAGCCTGGACGTAGATATTTGTGACTTCCAGGAACCCCCAAAGCCCTCCTCAGGACTTCTCCAGTCCCTACATAGGTATCTCTGCCCCCCACCAGCCTTCTAAGACCCATAGGGCCCCCACCAGCCTGGTTATAGCTATGTGTACGCCACACAAACCCCCTAAGCTCCCCAGGGCCCCCTCCAACCGGTACGTAGGTATCTGCACAACCACAAACCCTTAAGTCCCCCAGGGACCCCTCCAGACCATACGTAGGTTTCTGTGACCCTTACCAACTCCTTAAACCCCCAGGGACCACTACAGCATGGACGTATGTATCTATGCTCACCACAACCCCCTAAGCCATCCAGGGACCTCTCCAGCCCTGACGTAGATATTTGTGCCCCTCATGAAGCCCCTAATGCCCACCAGAATGTCTCCAGCCTGGACGTAGCTATCTGTGCCCCCCACGACCCCTAAGCCCCCCAGGGATCTCTACAACCTCTACATAGGCGTGATGCTCTGTGCATTACCCTGCATGGCCACATGTTGTCACTGTTCCTCTATGAGAGAAATGCTCTGTGCATTACTCTGCGTGGCCACATGGAATCACTGTTGCTCCATCCAGGAAATGCTCTGGGCATTTCCCTGCATGGCCACATGGTGTCACTGTTGCTCCATGCAGGAAATGCTCTGTCCATTAGCTGGTGTGGTCACAAGGCGTCAATGTTGCTCCATGTGGGAAATGCTCTGTGCATTACCCTGCCTGGCCACACGGTGTCACAGTTGCTCCATATGGGAAATGTTCTGTGCATTACCGTGCGTGGCCACATGGTGTCACTGTTGCTCTATGCGGGAAATGCTCTGGGCATTACTGTGATGGAGTAGGGACTGTCTGTGTGGGGGATGGGAGAGCAGGGGGTGACTTTAGGACCGGACACGTGCTCAGCCTGTAACCTGAGCTAGGCGCGGGGAGGGGTCAGCACCTTTGCCCGGGAAGCTGGACACAGCAAATGGCCAGCTGGAGGGAGCTGGGTTAGTTCAGTTTCGGTTTTGGTCTGGGTGGTTGGAATTCAGGGATTCCCAAACTGGGAACTAAGTTTCCTGAACCCCTAGAAGGACTTGATTGTGGGGTCCTGCTTGTGCCTCCAAGCTCTGCTGTATCCTTCGCTCCTGTTGTCCAATAAACCTTCTGTTTTACTGGCTGGCTGAGAGTCACTGTGAGTCCCAGGAAGAGGGGTGCAGGACCGGACTCCCCCACACTCCGTGACAGACCCTAAGCCCCTCCGAGACCCCTGCAGCCTGGACGTAGGTATCTGTGCCTCCCACCAAACACCTAAGACACTCAGAGATCCCTCCAGCCTGAACTTAGGTATCTGTGCCCCCCACAAACCCCCTGAGCCCCCGAGGGACCTATACAGCCAGAACATTGGTATCTGTTCCCCATATAGACTCCATAAGCCCCTTGCGACACTCCAGTGTGCACGTAGGTATATGTGCCCCTCAGAAACCCTCTAAGCCCCCAGGAACCCCTACAGCCTGGACATAGGTATTTGCACTCCCACAACCCCCCTAACCCCCCCCTCCCGGGACATCTACAATCTGGACGTAGATATCTGTGCCCCTCACGAAACCTCTAACCCCCCCCTGGGAACGATACAGCCTGGACATACGTATCTGTGCCCACTCGAACCCCTAAAACCCACTGGTACCCCTACAGCCTGGACATCATAGGTGTCTTTGGCCCCCACAAGTCCCCTAAGACTCCCAGGATGCCTCCAGCCTGGACGTAGGTATCTTTGCCCCCCACTAACCCCCTAAGCCCCCCTGGTAACCCTACAGCCTGGATGTAGGAATATGTGCCCCCCACGAACCCTCTAAGCCCCCATCGGACCCTAGAGCATGGAGATTGGTATCTGTGTCCCCCCCAAACTCTCTAAGCCCCCCAGGGACCGCTATGGCCTGGACATAGGTATCTGTGCACCCCAAGGCCCCTAAGATCCCCCGGACCTCTGCAGCCTGGCTGTAGGTGTGACGGTGCTGCCCGTGGGAGCCAGCTCAGCTCACTCAATCAGAGTGAATTGCAGACAAAACAGGGCAGACAAATCCCAAACGCTGCTGGTTATTTCAATACTTAGATTTACCAAGCCAGCACAAAACAGCTTCTGTAGTACCTCACTGGTTACTTAGAAGTTTAAACCACGCAGTTCCCTTAAAGTACCCAGCCTCAGGCCTCCGTCCAGACACACCTGTTAGATATGATGATGATTCCTGAAAATCTTACTTCATCATATAAAAGAAAAGATTCTTCCGATCCCAAAGGATCAGCCACATAACCAGGTTCAATTATAACTTAGATTTTACCTAAAATACATGCTATAGCCAATTCTTATTAACTAAGCTAAAATTTATTAGAAAAGAAAAGAGAGAGAGTGAGTGTTGGTTAAAAGATTAATAGACATATAGACTTGAATTCAATTTTTGAGGTTCAGATACAAAGTAGACATGAGCTTGTAGTTGCCAAAAGTCCTTTTAGAAATAGTCCATAGGTTATAATCCAATGTCCATATTCAGGGTGGCTCCAGTCAATGACTGGGGATCTCAGTCCTTGTGGCTTAAGGTTTCCCCCTCTTGAAACCCAAAGCAGATCTGAGATGAAGAAGGATCATGTCCCAGGTTCTTAAACATTTCCAGCAGCCTTTCAGCCTGAGAAAACAATAGGCTTAACTCTTCTTCCAAACATCCTGGCAATTAGTACATCCATCAAACAGTTCAGATACAGATTACCACAACCTTCAAAGAGACACAGACAATAATACTATTTCACTCAAGTATCATCATAAATGTTAATATTCTTTTTTTGCTCTTTGAATTAAAACTAGAGCAATAGACAAGACTTCTTTGCTGACATCACAAGACCTGAGCAAACACCTCCCCTTCTACCTCTAACACTGCAGACTTGCATTTCAAAGCTCTGTTCATTTACATATCTTGTTAACCAGTTTTTAAGGTTCACCCACGGGGCAGGTCAGTCGGTGAGGTGAGTTAATTAACTCTTTCTGGCCCTGTCACCTTTCAATGAGATATTAGATTATACTTATGTCAGGGACTCTAACCCAGACGGCAAAGTTCGTTGTCTGACCGCGAGAGAGACAGGCAACACCAGCAAGGTCCGACCAAAAGCTCTTTATTGACAAGTGCACGCATCAATAGAGAGCAGCTCGTCTCCAGAGAGAACCAGCCTGCTCTTTACATCTTAGTATAAGCCTATATAGACAGTTCCGTCGCGTCATAAATTATTCACTGGAGCAACCCACCCCCTCTTCTAACAACTAGAAACTAGACACCTTTAGTATACATGCATGCCTAAAGTTAGAAATGTAGGGGAGTTAAAAACAAACAAAGAACAAAACCAGGGAGCGAAAACAAGGAGGCTGGGAAACTAGGACTCTTATCAGTTCTTCGAAGGAGCTGCCCGAACACAGCACATCTGGTACTATGCCAGGAATGCAGCTTCTCTCTTATCTCACTTTTTCCCAGCGCTTGTGAGACATGCTGCTGCTTCTCAGTGTTTTCCACTCAGGGATTACCCACAAACCTCTGTTAGCCTGACTTTGGTCAGGTTGGCATACCTGGTTTTGTCTGCTATATCTTTATTCAGGCCTAACAATCCCCCCTTTGTCCCTAGAGGACCATAATGGGACTCTTGGGACACATATCCATTTAACAATTGTACGGGGGAGGCTAGTAAACCATGACCCAAGGTCTGAGTGGAGGTCCTTAAAACTAAAAGTGTGATCAAGAGATATAGCATGGAAAACAACAGCAACATTCTTAATAGCTTGTAAATCTTTGTCAATTAAGCCAGAGTGATTAACAGCAAAGCAACATTTTTCCCCAATGCGAGCACAAGCCCCTCTCTAATTCAGCATTCATGGCATTTAGCACACGTCTATTTTGCAAAGTTACTTCTGCTACTTCATCAGTCTTTCGTTGCAACTTTTGGAAAGCGTCTATTAATGCATTAGCTGTTTTTTTTCAAGCTCTGCAGAAATATTTACAACTGCTCTCTTGAGCTTAGCCACCCACAATCCAGGAATGAGTGCACGGACAAAAGAGTGGAATCCTGTTTGTCTGACAACTAAGGGATTGGGGCACTGACTATAAATCAGTTAGGTATACCAAGTGGTCTAATTTCCCAGATGTTTCGGTGAATAGTCCAGTCCGATGTGCATCCTCCCCATGGACCCGTCAGGATTCGGTATGTGGAAGCCCACACCCCCCAGTCCAAATGCTTGGAAGGAGCACTGTAAATGTTTACACTTCCACCCAGAAAGTCTTTAGTATATCTCCATGACCACAGATCAGATGGTACTCCTGATGTGTCTGTAAGGGCAGTGGGCCAAGTCTGGTACTCAAGATCACTCCAAATGGCCATCAGCTGGTCATTCAGGAAATTCTGAATCTCCAAACATACTAGATCCCACTGCAATGCCTTCCCAGCCTCAGTGATATTTAATACCATCTTTCCTTGGTGTAGTACTATATTACATTTGTTATTTAACTATTTTCAGGTACTTTTAAAAGGCATTGACATTAATAGCATAGGAGGGGGTTACATTATTAGTCACTGGAATGGTTTCAATACAGGTAAAATTTCCAGTGGCAGAACAAACTCTTCGGGTACTTGTTATTTAAAATCCAATTAGAGAGAGCAATACATGCTGAAGAATTTATCCACAACACAGGGCACAGCCTGTAGAATAAACCCCAAAATCCAATCAATACCACATTCCCAAGCATGGGTCCCACAAATTTTTTCTGCCAGTGTACAATTCTTTGTTTCTTCACCGGGGTCAGTTCTTAATGTCCTTTCTAGTCAGGAATTCCTGGACTTTAGCAATTTCAGAGGAGTGAGTGTTCCTTCTTCTTTCCCAAAACAGTCTTGGTGCAGCATCGTATAGGGGAGAGGTTACTAGCACATCACCCTGTAATGGTTTTGCTTTTTCTAGAAAAATTCAAAGGCACAGTAGATCTGTCAGTGGATAAGGGAGAGGCTACTAGCACTTCACCTTGTACTTTTTCCCTACTGTCCAGAAGGCACAGTGGAGCTAGAAGGTGAAATAGGCTAATCATCAGTACGAGAATTCTCCCAATGTGGAGGGGTCTTTTTGCAGTGAGAATCTTGGGTCCAAGCAGTCAGTCTTTGGTACTTCACAGCGGTGTTGGTAGTCATCAGGACTTAAGGGCCTTTCCAGCATGGAGCCAAGGCAGTCTTTCGTTGGTGGACCTTTACATCAATCCCGTCTCCTGGTTCCAAGGAGTGGCAGGGCTGCTAGGGTCTTTGGGTAGCGCTTCCTTACCTGTGAGAAAAAAAACTTAACACATTTCATTAGTGCCTGGCAGTGTTTTTCAGATCTCATAGCTGCATGGGCAAATTCAAGCCCTCCTTTTCCTGGTTGTTAACCAAGTCTTAACTGTGAGCAGTGTCCTTGAATGGAGTCAGTGTCTTATCTATAGCCTGAGCTTGCTATTTTATTTTATTTTATTTTTTCAGTTAATTCATTCTGTTCTTTGTGCTTCTTCCCTTCTTGGCTTCTTTTAACCTGCAAAGGAAACTTTCACTTTTTACTCATACACCTTTTTCCCAACAATGAACACCTACACATTGTCATTATACAGTACATTAGTCTTATTATTTAATATATGCCACACACACCCTTTTACTAAAATAACCTTATTACAGAGCTTTCGAGCAACAAGCCAGGACAAGCACACCCACTTTGAGGAGTTCACTCAATACAACCTCTAGTCCAATAGCCTTCCACCATCCCCAGCCCTCTGGCTAGAAATCTGAGGTAGCCAGAAAGATCCCATGTACAATATGGGGAGTGGGTTAACTTTTCATGTCCTTGCTTTCAAAGACTGTTGGTACGCAAATTTTAACAACAATTTTTGCAATTAACAATTTGACCAATAAAGTTTCTTTTCCTTACTTAAGGAAATGCATTAGACTTTAGTATATCACATTCTCCTGATTTATCTAAACACTTTGTATTCCAAGTTGAACAAAACAAGTATCTGCATTTTAATTTAACCTTTTTGTTTGATTTTAAACTAGATTATTTTATAAAAATATTAAACACAAAAATTCCGGCCACAAGACAAACACCACAAGACAGAACATAGAACACAAAACATAATTTCTATTGTGCCAGTAAATGCATGGTACGTTGAATGCTGTTTAGCTGGCATCAGTTTTCTCTGATTATCTGAAAGACAAAAAAACAGAGGTCTACCCCTTCTGGGCAGACAATCATTGCTTAAAATAGACAAATACCCTTGTTGATTTCAGGAAAAACAGAGGAATTATCCCATATTTTATGTGTTTCATAGGCAGCCCAGGTTTCAGTGGCTCCTACCTTATCAGTTAGATAATTTGCATGAATACAGATGCTTTCTGGCTTGCTTTTTACTTTTAACTCTTGCTTTCAAACACTGAAAGAAAACATCACTACTTATAGTGCCCTTACAGCCTAATAAAATTTCAATTACATAGCACTATATACATTCTTCAGCTAATTTAACTAAATTCTAAATGATTGCAATTAACTATTTCTTTGCCTCAATTTATTTACAAACATTTCAAAGACACCAAGAACTTTCCTCTTTAGCATTTTTACAAAGTTCAACTGCTGTTTCCTCCAGCAACTACAGAGTTAACTTCTCACTCTCCCTTAAATCACTTGCTTGTCTCCCAACAGCCACTTTTATCAACTCAAATCACCATTCCAAGTAAGTTCTGGGTATTTGAAATCCCCATGCTTACACTTACTTACTCCTTCCTTCCACTACACCCTTAAAGTTTTCCAACCTGTTTTCCAATCTCTCTGTCTGTTGCCTGCCCGCCTGGGCCCGATCCTGCGTTTCTCACTGAACCGTCCCTTCCATAGGCACCAACTTCTTCCACTACCAGTTTAGCTAGGAGGGTGGGCTTCTCAACTAGCCCCCCACCCCTCCTGGTCTCTTCCCTTAAACATTCTTACTCACAAGACTACCCGAGTCCTCCTTCATGAGGCTTGCCACCTAGACGAAGACACATGGCCCATTGGGCAAAGGCCATTTACTTAACATATAATTTGAAGGACTACTCTTAGAGGGTTTACCCAGAGACTCATTCATCTGTTTGACACTTAAACAGAAAAGAGAATTACACAGAGAGCAGAGGGAATTACAGTCTAAGCCAGACTTTCCCACTTCTATACACTGAACGCTACAGGGGACGGGACAGAAGGATCTCAATTTAACCTCAGAGCTGTCTCGCACACATGGCTTCCACTCCGAGGAATTACGAACAAGAGGTTCAGTTCCACCCACACTCCTAACACCCAAATGAACAGAGAAAAAAAACAACAACAGTAACTGGTTAAATAGAACAGAACCAGAACCAAATAGTGTTTCCTTATCCTATTAGGACTCACTTTTACTCATGCAGTTCTCAGCATATAACACCAACAGTACTAAGCAAAGCAAACACAAAATAACAAGGGTAAAACAAATAGATGGTGTAAATTGTGCAGGGCTCCCCCCTTCTTAATTGCTCACCAAACTGTGACAAATTTCTGTTACCAATCTATCCCTCATGTCAGATGATCAGGCTGACACTACAGGATCGTTGGGGGAAGATAAAGAAAACACACCATATAACTGAATTTTAAAGCTTCATTAATAAAATAATAAAACAACAACGGAGAGTGTTGGGAACGCTCTCACATCACTCAGGAAAATATTAATGCCCCAAGCCCGAAGCTCCTTTCATACTTACACACGTACGTCCAGACTGGCCACTTCTGTGTATAATGTTCAGAGGAGGGGGAGAGGTGGAAGGGAGATTATCCTGTATACAGCTTGTCCAGAATTTCCAACATGCTTCTGCTCTTGGGAGGGCTGTTCTTTTACACCCTGGAATCTCCTGCGGCGTCTCTTTCAGAGATTCCAGTCCAGGTCGGCTGCCTGTGGCTTCTTTGGTGTCACCAAGCCACACCGACTCCAGGGTCACAAAGGCACACTGTTGGATCTTACTGGACAGTTAAGCTTTGCAAATGTAATTTCAGTTCTGTAACTTGTATTTCCTTTGCTTTGCCTCTGTCTATATTTTTTCCTTCACAGCCAGCTGGGGCCGAAAGCAGCCCCTCCCTGCACCAAGCACAGTCCGCGCCGATTCCTGACCCTGAACGCAGAGCACCCCCCTCCTTCCATCCCGGGGCCAAGATGATTTTTAAATTAACCCGTTCCTTATGTCTTTTTCTTTCTTTTTCTCTTTCCCATTAAACATTCTAGTAGCAATGCTAACTACTTCAGACAAACTTTTCCCTTGCGTACCATCTGGATGCTTTCTAAATCTTTTTGCAATATCCTTTGCACATTGTGACATGAAAACCATTTTAACCATCTCCTTTCCATGATCAGTTTCAGGATTTAAATTCCCATGCTTTTTAACTTCACAAATCAGTCGAGCACAAAAGTCAGAGAGGTGCTTATCTGGATGCTGAACACAAGCACTCACCTTGCTCCAATTTCGAGTAGCCTCCCCTGCATCTCTAATACCATTCAAAACAGCTTTTAAAAATCCATCCAACTTTGTCTTTTGAGCTGGATAATTGGGATTCCAGTTAGGGTCAGTAATTAGCCAAGGTGCATTCAAATGAGCTGCAGATTTTTCTTTTACTTTTTGTCTTTCATCTTCTGTCATGAGAGTATCTAATAACTGATTTACATTTGCCCAAGTGGGCACATGAGTGAAAAAGATTGTGCAGAACATTCTTTCCACTGCCTCAGGATTGTCTCATAAGTGAGGCATAGTGCACTGCCAGTTAAACAAATTTGAAGTTGCAAACAGGGTATGGGTAAAACCATCTCATGTTCCCCAGCAACCAGTAGAACCAGATAAGTTCTCAATGAGGCTTGTAATATCAGAGGTGTCTCAGAAACATTCTCTCTCATGGAGTTAAGTAACCTAGTGGGGGTCCACAAGGGCAAGGACAAGGGCTGCTGTAATATTGGGGGTGTTTGAAAAGCAGTCCCTGACCAAGTTTGCAAAAGGCTGGCTGGAGGCTGCACAGAGGGGGTGAGGCTGCCTGATTCCTCTGAAGATGAGGGAACATCACTCTGAGCTCCCCCTTGATTCTCCTCTGTCCCTGAACTGTCCCTAACCTGCTTTTGAATCCTTGCACTCCATCAGACGGGGAAGAACAGGAACAAAATTGTCCTCCTCCCGGTGCGGCTCTGGTGCATATGGTGGGTGATTTTTTTACAAGAGCTCTCCATACAAACAGCTTCAAAAGCTACCCATCCCTCCATGGGTTTATAATTATACCATACAAACAAGTAATCCATTTGTCTCGGCCTAAGATCAACCAAAATATCCCTTAAGGAGTTCCTCCTATCTGTGGAAAAGGTTTCACCCACCGGCCAGTCTCTAGTTGGGGACAAATGAAAGGTAAATGATGGCCATTGGATCCAACACAGATTTCTCATCTTAAATTTAACTAGATCAGCTGTCTCAGAAATCTCTTTCCAATCTCTAAGTATCAGAGACAACGGGGCATCCCCCGGGCACTTACTGCCAACTTGTCTCATTTTAATGAAGGGACTCTAACCCCTCTTCATGAAGGGACTCTAACCCCTCCTCCCTGGGTCGAGGTAAAGGGACTCTAACCCCCACCCCCCCGCGTCGAGCGCTCGCTTACCTCTCCAGGGACTTGAACACCTGGACTGAGACTCAAACCCAGGCTGGGACTCTAACCCAGACAACTTGGATCCTGTGCAAACCTGGACTGGGACTCTAACCCAGACCTGGACTGGGACTCTAACCCAGACCTAAGTAGTCAGGGACCCTAACCCCGACAACCTGGACCCTACTCAATGGGTAGGTGGACGTTGCTGGATTTCCAAGAGTTTCAGCTAGTTCACAGAACACGCCTTATCGCCAACGCAGAGATCAGATCACCAGGCAAGGCTCCTCTAAACTGGAGGATGCGCGCTGCGTTGCCTCAGGGTCCGATCCCCCGCCGGAGAGTCAGACGGGTCCCAGCGGAGTCGCCAAAGATGTCAGGGACTCTAACCCAGACGGCAAAGTTCGTTGTCTGACCGCGAGAGAGACAGGCAACACCAGCAAGGTCCGATCAAAAGCTCTTTATTGACAAGTGCACGCATCAATAGAGAGCAGCTCGTCTCCAGAGAGAACCAGCCTGCTCTTTACATCTTAGTATAAGCCTATATAGACAGTTCCGTCGCGTCATAAATTATTCACTGGAGCAACCCACCCCCTTCTTCTAACAACTAGAAACTAGACACCTTTAGTATACATGCATGCCTAAAGTTAGAAATGTAGGGGAGTTAAAAACAAACAAAGAACAAAACCAGGGAGCGAAAACAAGGAGGCTGGGAAACTAGGACTCTTATCAGTTCTTCGAAGGAGCTGCCCGAACACAGCACATCTGGTACTATGCCAGGAATGCAGCTTCTCTCTTATCTCACTTTTTCCCAGCGCTTGTGAGACATGCTGCTGCTTCTCAGTGTTTTCCACTCAGGGATTACCCACAAACCTCTGTTAGCCTGACTTTGGTCAGGTTGGCATACCTGGTTTTGTCTGCTATATCTTTATTCAGGCCTAACAATTATAATGTCACAGTCTCGGTGAGTTGACTGCTGCAGCTCCCCGTAGACTCTGCCTGCGCCTCTCACCGAGCTGGAGTACAGCAGGCGAGGGGAGAGCACTCAATGTATTGCATCTACACTAGACGCGATATATCAACCCCCGCTGGATCGATCGCTGCCCACCGATTCGGCAGGTGGTATAGACATACCCCGAGTATCTGGTGATCGGAGCTGGACCCCCGAGGGGGACACATTGAAGGAACTCAGGGGTTAAGGTGCCTCTATTGTCAACTGTCAGGGCTGTTGTGGCTCAGAGGAGGGTGCCTGACTGCCTGGCAGGCTTAGGCGCCGCGAGCCTTGGAGGTGGGAGAAGTGAAGCGGCCACGGCGTGCTCGGGGTGCTCGTGCTCGGAGCAGGGGTGAGCTCGGGCGAGGGGGGTGCCGCAGGGCAGAGCAGGAGAGTTGCCACAAGAGGGGAGCCTCAGGGTGGAGGGGGGAGCTGCCACGGGTGGGGCGCCTCAGGGCAGAGGTGCGGGGGGGGGAGGGTGCAAGGTGGAAGTTTCGCCTAGGGCATGAAACTTCCTTGCACCGGCCCTGCCCCACGCCCTGCCTGCAGCCAGCCCTGCACCCCCTGCCCTGCCCTGCCGGCAGTCAGCCTCTGTCTCCAGCCAGCCCTGCACCTTCTGCTCTGCCTGCACCAGCCGCATCCTCCCTGCCCTGTCTCCAGCCAACCCCTGATGCACCCCCTTGCCTGAAGCCAGCCAGCCACGCAGCCCTTGCCCTGCCTGAAGCCAGACCCTACCTCCAGCCAACCCCACATCCACTGGTGCCCTGCACTTCCCAGGGCAGTAACCCTGCACATCTGCTTCAATGAGAGGGGCAGGGAGCAGCTGGGACCCACACATGTGCACACCCTAGGGTGACCAGACAGCAAGTGTGAAAAATCGGGACGGCGTGGGGGGTAATAGGATCCTAGATAAGACCCCAAAATTCGGACTGTCCCTATAAAATTGGGACATCTGGTCACCACAGCACACCCCCAGGACTCCTGAGTTCCATTGCTGGGTTTCCTATTGGTTCCTCTGCTGGTTGTTTTCCTTTTTCTGGGGACTTTGGGCAAGTTGCTCCCCACTCTCGGGCTCTGTCCCCAGCAGTCAAATGGGGATTTCATACCTTCCCGCTATTGGAAAGTGCTGGGAGAATCCCCCAGCAAAAGCTGCTCTGACAGTGCTAAGCAGCATCTGACCATTCAAGGTCGGAGCTCACTGCCCAGGAGGAGTGCTTGGCTCTGGGGTTTCACTTCAGCCCAGTGTAGAGAGAGAGCCCTAACCATGGAGTTTGGCTCAAGAAGACCAAGTCTCCAATTTGTTAAGGGTGTTTTGAATTTCAATCCTGTGCTCCAAAGTGCTTGGTGTCAGTTGTAAACTTTAGGAGCATGCTCTCCACTCCATTTTCCAAATCATTCATGAAAATATAGAATAGTACCTGACACCGGACTGATCCCTGCCAGACCCACTAGGTTCACCCTCCCCGTTGGGCAGCTAAACATGGAGAAGGGCTCCTGGAGTCTTGGCTTTCAACCAGCTCTGCACCCACATTACACTGATTGCAGCTGGACTACATTTCCCTCGTTTGCTTCTGAGAATGTCCTATGGGACTGTGTCGAAAGCCTTAGTAACACCAAGCTAGATCCCATCTATTGTTTACTCACCTCTACCAGGCCCAGAACCCTGCCAAAGAAGGAAAGAGGATTGGTTTGGAATGATTTGTTCTTGACAATTCCACGCTCACTAGTCAGAAGAACCAAATCATCCTGTAGGTGCTGCTGACAAACTGAGTGTTTAAGAATGTATTGCAGGATCTCTCCAGCTATGGCAGTCAGGCTAGCTAGTCTGTAAGTCCCAGAGGTCTTTTTGTTCCCCTTTGAAAGATAGGTCCTGTCTTGTTCATGGATGGGAAGATGTTCTTTTTCAGGGGTCTCAGACGAGAACTGGGGCACAACACCTGGTTTGTTAAGGCCACAAAAACGGAGGCAGGAACCTCTTCTCTGCTGCTGGCAAAGAACCACAGGTACCTAAAAGATAGGGACTCACATCTTTGAATGGGCTTTAAAAAGGCAGTGGTTAACAAGTTTGGCCCCGACCATTTCTTGTTTCCACAGACTAGACATTTTAGCAAACTTTAGAATTCCTTGGTGCTAAACACTGTGAAACTCCCCTTTCTCCTTCACAGAGGGCTTTAATACCCCTTATCTCACTTGGGCTCTAAACTGCCCATAGTTCGAGAACTGTTCCTGTACCGATTGGACAGATGGGAGAAGGGAAGTGACCTACCCAAGGCCTACACAACAAGGCGATGGCAGAGCCAGAAAGAGAAGCAACCAGTTCTGACTCCTGTTCTAACAGATGAAAACACCCCAGCGCCCAGGAATCAAGATGGTGGGAAAATTTCATTCAAACCGTTTCTGTCCGAAAATCCCATTTAGACTAAACCAGTTTGTTTCTCAGAATCATAACAAGTGGGATGAAAGATCTTTGCAAAAATATTTTCTTGCAAAACAAAAGCATCTCCTCTTTGTCAGAGTGTGTTAAATTGTCTCCTCGCACACAAAGAGGAGACACTTACATCTCAACCATTAGATAAGATGCTTCAATCTGAGCTAAGTCGTTGCTACTATTAACAATTTCAAAATAAAAAAATACAAATAAAATAGACGATTTCAGCTAATCTATTATGTCATAATCTGGGAAACTTCATATTATGCACTACTTCTAGTGACACTCCCAAATGGATCCGCATCCTTCACCCACCCTGAGGTAGGTAAGAGCGGATCATTATTATCCCTACTTGAAAGAGGGAGAAGCTCAGGCTGAGAAAGAAGAATTGACTTGTCTTAGGTCACACAGCCCGTCAGAGGCAGTGTTGGGAATAGGACCGAAGAGCCCTGATTTTCAAACAAACCATCGGATCTTGAATTTCAGACATTGAATGACCTGAATACTGTGCTCTCAGATGAGCTCCAGACCAACAACAGTGACAGTAATTATTCAGCAAGTATTTGAGGAGAACTGCAATGTTAGAGGGAATCATCAACTGCTCAGAGACAATTAATGCAGAGAAGCAGCAAAATTAATCAAAGATAGAACTGGTTCTGACTTATTTACTTGATCTTAAAAGAGAACAACAAGGACCTGAGTCTCCTCCCTGTCAATATCCCCCTGCTCAACCAATCAGGGTAGAGACGGAGGACGGGAGGCTGAGGGTTCTCACCAGAGAGCCCAAAGGATGGCCCAGGTCACCGGTGGGGATCACTGCCCGAGCACTATTTCAGTCCCACATTTTTGGGTGGACCTTCCATGGTGGGAGCTGCAGAGGACTTCCCTGCAACACACACACACACACACACCTCCGTCCTGTTGTTGGGAAGGGAACAGGAGAAAGGACAAAAGAAGCAAGAGAAGAAGAGGAGGGAGGGATGGAGGAAGAGGTGAAACAAAAAGGACAAACCCTAATGTCCCCAGCGATTCTAAGGGACAAAATCCCAGGTGCGCAATAAAATTCTGCCTCCTTAAGCTCGTGTTTTCCATGCCTAGAATTCACTTGTCACCAGATAGATCAGACTGAACAGGTTTCAAACCTCCAGGAGGCTCTTACCTTCTAAACAGGGACGGCTGTTTTCTAGTAAAATCACTACAAGGGAAGGAGGAAACTCGAAAGAGGTTCCTCCTGGCGCTCACGTCCATGACCCCAAATAATCTCTCAGTCCTCAAAGAGAGACCTGGAGAAGGAAACGTGCTGAAGCAAAGCCACAGAGGTCTCTGAGGTTTCCCTGGCCCCTCGCCCCTGTCCTGCCTGGCTGATGTCAGCATCTCTCTGTGAGGTCACCACCTCCCCACCACCTTTGACCAATAGTCTGAGGTCCTGCAAAAGGCCTTTGTGATGTCACTGCCACACCCCTCCCTTGCTGGGCTAATGTCCTGCCCCTGGCCAGGCACTTTGGAGGTTTGAGCTACTCCCTGTGGATCACCCCACTCAAGGAGCGTTCGTTCTAGGCAGCAAGCCGGCTAGACAGGAAAACATCAGACGCTGCTCCCAATGCTACACTCAGTTTTTCAGAAATTAGTCGACTTCATGGTCAGAAGACACCATTAGAGCATCTAACCTATATATCACAGGCCTCCTGTATGACATAACAGCTACTTTGGGGGCAAACACATTCCAGAAAGGCATCTAGTCTTCATTAAATGACATCAGGAGATGGTGAATCCACCACTTTCCTTGGTAGCTTGCTCCTGTGGTGAATCATCCTCGCTGTTGACTATTGTGCCTCAGTTGTAATATGAATTTGTCTCTTTTCACTTTCCAGCCATTGGGTCTTGTTATGCCTTTCTCTGCTCCATTCAAGAGCCCGTAAATACCCAATCTTTTCTCTCCATTAAGGCCCTTCAACATTTCAATGAAATCACCTTTCAATCTTCTTTTGATAAGCTAAACAGGTTGAGCTCTTTCAATAGCTCACTGGAAGGCATTTTTCTCCAGCCCTCAGAACATTTGGTGGCTCTTTGCTGCCCTAGCTCCAATTTCACAACATCTTTTTCAAATGAGGATACCAGAACTGGAGGCAGTATAAAGGTTGTATAAAGGTAAAATTAAATAGGTTGCAGAGGAGTTTTTTTTAATTTCGGCTTTTGTTGCTAAAAATTTTGTCTCTCTGCGGTGAGAAAAAACACTCCCCGAATGCCAAAATTTGAGCCATGAAAAGCGGCAGTGTGAACAGCGCATCATAGGTGGAGCTGTGCTCCCGGTGACAAAGCTCCTGCCCCTCATTGGAGGTAGTTTGGCTTTGTTGCCGGGGAAGCTCTCTCTCAGCGATAAGGACGGCCACACAGCGCACCTTACAATGGCACGGTTAGAGTGGCACAGCTGCACCGTGGTAAGGTGCGCGGTGTAGACACAGCCTCAGAGCTGGGGAAAGCCGACAGGCGCTGAGGAGCACAGGGTTCAGACAGAGACATCCGTTAGGAGAGGAACTATTCACAGGGATTCTCTATAGCCTAGTAAGGTGGAGAGGATGGAAGATGATAATGTACAGGTAGGTTCTGATGAGAAACAGTGAAATGAAAGAGTCTCCCTCAATTACATCATGTAATAGCAGACAGCTAAAATGGGACACATTTTAGAAGTGCTTAAATACAAACGCTAAACGTCTAAGCACTAAGACTGGTGAATTTGTGTGCCTAGTATTGAGTGACGATATTGATAGAATAGGCATCACAGAAACCCTTGCACCCCCTCCTGCACCCACATGGGGAGACTGACCTGTGTGCATGGAGCAGCTGGCATTGCTGCCCCCCACTCCTCCCTGGAACGCTGCTCATGTGGGCACCCCTAGGGGCTGTGGGATGTGGGGGCAAGAAGTGAGATCATCCGAGCTCCCTGCATCCAGGTCACTTTCCTCAGCCGGGCTGCATAGCGGGAGGGCAGAGAGCAGCAGCTTCTGATGCTCCCCTCACAGCACAGCCCAAGTGGGAAAAGTGACCAGGACGCATGGAGCACATAGGGTTGCTCCTTACTCCCCTCAAACCTCTATGGACCCATGGAGGAGCATTGGGGCAGGGGAGAGCAGTGAGCACCTTTGCACTGCCACACGGTGCCCTTTGACCCCTGGAGCCCTGGGCGGCTATCGGGGGGCACCACCCCTAAGGCCGACCAGGCTCCCCAGAACGAGCAGCAGAAAACACAGAGACTGGCCACACACTGAGCAGTGGTAGCCTGGGCGGCTCGTAATGGAGGCTCAGGGGGGAGGGGCGTCATAACATTTTTTCCCAGATTTGGACCTTAGCGTCCAAAATATGGGTGTTAGCATGAAAACCTCCAAGCTTAGTTACCAGCTTGGACCTGGTAAAGCTGCCACCAGCCAGGGATTTATACAGTGCCTGGCTCGCTGTGGTCTCCCCAAAACCTTCCCCGGGGGACCCCCAGACTCAGATGCCTTAAGTCTCACAACAAAGGGGAATAAACCATTTCCCTTCCCCCTCCTCCCCTCCAGGTGTTCCCTCCCTGGGTTCCTGGAGAGATATACAGAAGCAAGCTCCGTGAATCTAAACAGAGGGACTCCCCCCTCCCTGTTTCCAGTCCTGGAAATAGAAGTACCAAGATAGCTAATCTCTCTTCCCCCTTACCCAGAGGGTATGCAAAGTCAGGCTAGTAAATCTAACACAACGAGATTTTCCCCCTGACTTCTTCCTCCCACCAATTCCCTGGTGAGCTGCAGACTCAATTCCCTGGAGTCCCCACTAAAGAAAAAATCCAACAGGTCTTAAAAAGAAAGCTTTATATAAAAAGAAAGAAAAGGACATAAAAATGGTCTCTCTGTATTAAGGTGACAAATACAGGGTTATTTGCTTAAAAGAAAAAAATGAATAAACAGCCTTATCCAAAAAGAATACAATTTAAACATTCCAGCAACTACACACATGTAAATACAAAAAAAAGCAATATAAACTTATTGTCTTATTATCTTTGTACTTACAACTTGGAAACAGAAGATTAGAAAGGCAGGAGATAGAAAAATCACTCTCATAGCCGAGACGCCACAGACACAAGACAAAGAACAAAGAACTCACACACAAACTTCCCTCCACCCAGATTTGAAAAAGTCTTGTTTCCTGATTGGTCCTCTGGTCAGGTGTTTTAGGTTACTGGTGTTACCCCTTTATAGGTAAAAGAACATTAACCCTTAGCTATCTGTTTATGACAAGGGGGCTCAGCCTCCCCAAACCTTGCACTGCCAAGGGGACAGTGGGGCCCATGATCAGGGGCCCTGGCCAAGTTAGGTCCCCCTGGAAAAGTCTCCCCTATGTCAGCCCCAGGGCTGGAGGAGCTCCCACTCCCTGCTACAGCCCGGGGGCTGAAGCAGGGGCACAGAGCTTCTCTGGTCTCAGGGCCACAGCGAGGCAGGGGTAAAGGAGTGATAGGGTGGGGCTGGTGGGGGAAGGGGTGGAACAGAAGTGACAGTCGATGGGGCCATGGGTGGAAGGGGGTAGAGCCACAGACAGAAGGTAGGGGCATGGTTCTGGTGCTGGGGCCCCCACACTTGTTCTCCCTTTCCCGGGGGTTTGGCATCACTAGCCCCGGCTTAGCGAGTAGGGTTCAGTGGTCCCCATAATGTGGGGTGCGACTCCTAGGGGGACACAGAGGAACATTCATGGGGGCACCTCAGGACCTGAGCCAGCCCACATAGAGGGCAGGGAGGGAGCACCACTCTGCCACAGCTCTTCCCCAACCCCACTCTCAGCCTGAGACTCTGGCTCCCAGCCCGGCGTCGACCCCTTTACCCCTGTCCGCACCCCTCACCCCAGCAAGCAACAGCCCCACTCCTCCCAGCCCCGGTTCTTGACCGTGGCTTCCGAGGGGCCACAGCCATGGCTAAGAGGGCACAATGTCAAATGTTTGGGGACCACTGGTTTAGGGTGACGTCCTCAATCACTTCTCTGCAGTCCAATAAAAGCTATTCCTCTCTCACCTACCCCTCCATCAGGACGGACTAGGTATGTTCTGCTGCCCTTCACTCATACAGGAAGGAGAATAACATTTCATTCCACTCAATCCTAAAGTCATTTGTAACCCAAGACCATCCCAAACTGGTCATTTTGGGGAAGCGGCACCATCATGCTGCATAGCTAGGCAGAGTAGGTGTGTCTATGCAAACACGGTCTGTTCCGGAAGTCTTTCCCCAGCTCCTCACTAGGTGAGAGAGGGGAGCTCATTCAGACCCTGCTTTCGCTTAGTATTTAAAAACTCCTTAGTGTCCCTATCTCTGCCGGCCTTAGATTTCTCCTCCTGTCCGTTTTTTGACAGCTCAGATGAGGTGACCGAGTGGTTAAGGTGATGGACTGCTACCCCATTATGCTCTGCCTGCAGGGGTTCAAATCCCATTCTCATCAGAGGCATTTAGTCTTCACCCTCCTTTATAGACAACCATCTCCCCCTTTGGTACAATAACAGATCAAACAATGTTGCTTGTGTTACCCAAAATTGGGTCAGTTAGTAAGCTTAGAGAGGACTAATAATGCCCCTCCTCCCCAGAGTTTGGCAGAAAGCAGCACATTTATTAGCTTGATAGCTAAGCTCAAAAGAAGGGATGGGAGAGGGTGTCACACTCATACTCACGCTCCCAGGACAGGCCTGGCAGTGGAGATGTCAGGATCCTTTAAGGTAAGTGTCCCACAGCGCAGCGATGGACGGTGCGATGAAGATCAGTCTCCCTGAGGTGCAATAGAATGTAACACAGCGAACCACTGGCCAGATGGGCCGGGTGAAGGGCATTCACTGGAGGTACAAAGGAGAGTGGGAAAGCCACTTCACAGGCATTCAAAGCGGGAAAGGACACAAGCTGGGGGAGTTTAACAGACCTTTTGAGCATACAGGTTATACAGAGCATACAGATCACTGCTGCTCCTACAACATGATAAGTTCTCAAGCAGCATGTTTCTTACTTTGCCCATCTGTCAATTTTGATGATTATTGATGGAAATATTTTGCCATTGGGTTGTGTGTTTACACAGAAATTGACATTTACCAACAAATACACAATTCTTCCAAGCCTGCCTAGTCTGCAGTTGATGGGTTTAGAGGGACACATTCACTCTTCCAGGTCCCCATTCCAGGCCTGTGCTCTCCAGGTTGTCAACTTCCCGCACTGCTGGGATCCTTCCCTCATCTCCCCCCAAACCACTGCCCCACCCCCACTTCTGGGGTCCCCTCCCTACACTGTCTAACTCCACTGCTGGCAGGATCCCTTCCTGTTCATTTCCTGCCCCCACTCTGGGCAAAAGCTCTGCACTCTTCCCACACCAGAAGTTCAACCCAGGCCACCTGGGTGAAAACCAAGAATCCTGACCACTAGCCCATATGGGACTATTGTTGCATCTGACGAAGTGGGTATTCACCCACGACAGCTCATGCTCCAATACGTCTGTTAGTCTAGAAGGTGCCACCGGATTCTTGGCTGCTATTATTACTACAACTCAGGCCTTGGCTACACTGGAGAGTTACAGTGCAGGTGGTGGCTTTACAGCGCTGTAACTTACTCCCCGTCCACACTGGCAAGGCACATACAGCGCTGTATCTCCCTGGCTACAGTGCTGCATGTGCTCCACCTCGACCAGAGGAATAAAGAGAACAGAGCTGGTGATGCAGCGCTGGGGTGCCAGTGTAAACAGTGATTAATCTTACTACGCTGTCACTGACCTCCGGAACCTTCACATAATGCTTTTAAGTAGAGATAACGCTCTTTGTTTTGGTGTGATGCCTCTGTTTGCTTTGCTGTGAGCTCAAGGCTCCTGGAGCTGCTTATCTAAAAACCAAACACAGTTACTGTTTGCAGTGAATGAGCAGAGGCAGGGGGATCCCTTTGGAACACCCACAGCTGGTGTTTGCTTGAGGAGAGAAGCAGCCGGGTGGGCACGGGGGAGAGGGGGGTCTGTTTTGGATCAGCGGCTTATCTGGTCTGTGAGGAAAAAAACAAAGGCGGCTATTTGCATTTAGTGAATGAGAGAGGGGTGGGGGAGGAGGCTTGAACTTGCCAGGCAGGGAGCTGACACAGTGTCAGCTCCAAAAATCCACTCGCTCTGTCTCCCCCACGCTCCGTGTCACACTCCATCCCACCCTCCTCTTTTGAAAAGCACATTGCAGCCACTTGAATGCTGGGATAGCTGCCCATAATACACCACTCCCAACAGCGCTGCAAATGTGGCCATGACAGAGTGCTGGTAGCTGTCAGTGTGTCCACACTGCAGCGCTTTCCCTAAACAGCTGTAGGAAGACAGCTTTAACTCCCAGCGCTGGACAGCTGCAAGTGCAGCCAAACCCTCTCTAAGCCGACCCCTTATGAGAACAGCAGGGACTAGCATGACTAGATGTCCCGATTTTTGGGTCTTCTTCTTATATAGGTGCCTATTAACCCCACCCCCATCCCAATTTTTCACATTTGCTGTCGGATCACCCTAGCAGGGGTTGCACACAGGGCTGCATTAACCTTCAGGTGCTGAGGTTTCCCTCTCTCCATTCCCAGAGCCTGTGATCAGGAAACAGACATCAGGGCTCCCAGGTGCTGCACAGACCATGACTGAGATCAGACCCCATATTATGCAAGGTGCTGTACAAACCCTGGGCAACGCTGAGACACCCAGGAGGTTCCCCTCAATTTCCCTGAGCCTCTGCTGCCCAACTTCTTCTGAATCCCTCTGGCTCACCGCCCCCCACAAAAAAAACCCCACCTTTCCAAACAGTCCTTCTTTCCTTGCCCCCTGATTCTGGTTTCACACCCTGGGACCATCTCCTCTCTTTGTCTCTCCCCCTCCAGGTGAAGCAGAGATGGAGGCAACTTCAGCCACTGGAGTCAACCTCAGCGAGCACTGCAGCCGGCCCCGGGGGAGGGGGGATGTTTGCAAACACAGGAAGGGAGCAGGGGGTGCTGGGAAGAAGGCGGCAGGAGAACAAAGCTCAGAGACCCAACATGGGGAAATTCCAGGGGGCGGGGCTCTGACACATCCCAGGTGCGGGCAGCTCCTGGGGGCGGGGCTCTGGCTCAGCTCGGGGGCGGGGCAGCTCCTCGGGGCGGGGCTCCAGCACAGAGCAGTGGCGGGGCAGCTCCTGGGGGCGGGGCTCCAGCATGGAGCGGGGGAGGAGCAGCTCCTGGGGGCGGGGCTCTGGCACAGCCCATGGGCAGGGCAGCTCCTGGGGCGGGGTTCTGGCACAGCCCACGGGCAGGGCAGCTCCTGGGGGTGGGGCTCTGGCACAGCCCGGGGGTGGGACAGCTCCTGGGGGCGGGGCTCTGGCACAGCCCATGGGCAGGGCAGCTCCTGGGGGCGGGGCTCTGGCACATTGTGACGCAGAGCCCGGGCTGAACAGCTGCTTCCTGGTTCTCCACGTGTTGCCAGCAGCGCTGGAGCTGCCCGAGCGGGAGCGGAGCCGCTGGTCTCAGCTGCAGCCAGGATCTGCCCCCGGCCCCGCTGGGATCCAGGTGGGGACAGAGACTTTGCCCGGGGGATCCCCTTGGTGTGGCTGGCGGGGGCGGGAGGGGAGAAGCCGGAGCTGCAGGCGGGGGAAGGGCGATGGGACATTGTGACCCGGAGCCCCCGGGGAATGAGAGGCGCTGGGGGGCAGGAAAGTGACTCTGCCCCAGGGAGCCTGGGAGAAGCCTTGAAGGCGCCTCGGCCCCAGTGGAGCTGCAGGAGGATCCGCCCGCCCGCCCCGCTCGGATGGGGGGGCCGAGGCCCGGCCTTCGTGTGGGGGGGAGGGGCAGACCCCGGGCCAGGCGGGGGTGGGCGGTGTATTAAATCCCTCCCCATAGCAATGTGCTACTCCCGGGCACTGCGCATGCCCAGTAACAGCCGCTGAAGCCGCTGCCCTTCCCCCTGCCCGGACCAGCCGTAACGTTCCGCCGGGTGCTGGGGGCGGGGCTGGAGCGGGGCGGGGGAGTAACAGGGAGCGTGGGGGGGGCGGGCGCAGAGCAGGAAATTGATGGGCGGGGGGGGGGTCAGGCAGCTGGAGGCAGGGTTCGTGGGGGCCTAAAGGGCACAATCCGGGCTGGAGGGAGGAGCAGGAGTTGAGCTCAGGGGGAGACGCTGGCAGAGCCCCCCCCTTTGGTGTGAGGGCGGAGGTGTCGAGGGGGGAGGAGAAGCCGGAGTTGCAGGTGGGGGAGGTCACTGGGGTGGGGGTGTAGATCTGTCTCTGTGCAGCCAGGACATTCCCGGGGTGGGAGGGAGGTGAGTTAACTTGATCCTGTCCCTGTTTTTGCCACTTCCTCCCACACACACACTCTCTCAAGATTTCCCCTTTTCTCTCTCATTATCACACGTGGCTATAAAATCCAGGGAGATTCTCCTCCCCCCCCCCAATGATCAGCTCTCTAATTGCCTCTGATTTTCCCTTTTCTCTCCATACTTCTCAAATGTCAATTTAAAATCTCTCCGATGGGGGGTGGATTTTCCCACCCATTTTATCTGCAGCGATTTGTCCTTGTTTGGGTGGGAAATTATTGCCCTGGGTCATTCCCCAGAACATGGCTCCCACTGGAGTGGGATGGGATGAGGTTCCCGTTCTCTGCCAGGGCAGGGAAGGGAAGGGAGGAGCACATCCCCCATGTAGACTGCCCAGACCCCATTTCCCAATTCCCCTGCGGCCCCCTTCCATTGTCCAGGGAGCCTTCCAGCTCCCCCCCGCCCTTAAATCAGCTCCTCAAAGGGCTCTGAGCTGCTCACGTGAATGGTTGCCCCGTGGCCGGGGGGGGGACCATCACATTCTGTTTATGTATTGGACAGTCATACAAAATCCAGTCCAACAGTCCCCCTTTTCCACTAGTTATTTAATAGCAACATCAAATCCCCTCCGATCTTGGTGGTTTTCTCTCATGTTATCAAATGTTGTTTGTGACAGGGTTCTCTCTGCGTGTGTCAAAGACTGATATAAAATACCCCAAACATTTGCCCCACTTCTCTCTAGTTGTTTTATTTCTAATTGAATATGATGGGTTGTTTCCCAATGTGCTAAGATGCAGCCGCCTCTGGGGTGGATCCATGGTGGCCATTATTTGCTAGTGACAGCCCGTGGATCTTTCTTGCCCTCCAGGCCTTCCATTCTCCTGTTAAAGAAGCACTCCCCAGGCTCCGTCTGCCTGTGTGACTGGCCAGCAGGAGGTGGTGTTAACTTTCTAGCCACTTCTCACACTCTGTGAGGTAACACTTGCAGGGGCAGGGAAGGTGTCTGTGTGGGGAGATTGCAGCTGAAGGGGCATTGTGGTAGGGGGAGTCCTCTGGGTGGCTGGGCAGGGGGTACCCTAGTCAGGTTGGTGGGTTGTGGAGGTTTGGGGTTTTCGGGGGTGGTGGTTCTGATGTGCCCATCCCTGAGGCTATGGGTCCTGGAGGTGGGTATCTCTGGGGGCCTGGTGGCTGCAGAACAGTGGGGGTGGGTGTCTCTTGGGGAGGCGGGACAGAGGGTTAGAGGGAGCCTGGTTCTGTGCCAGGGGCTCTGTCTGTGCTTCCCCCGCTGGTTCCTGGTTTTGTTGCCATGCCCAGTGCACAGAGCTGGGGGACGGGATCCCTGGCACTAGGTGAGGGCATGCCAGGGAAGCAGAGTGATGGGTCGCACTGTAAAGCATCAGGGGGTCACACTGGGCAGAGGAGGGGGTCCCAGGCAAATGTCAGGGTAGATCGTTCTGGAGGGTGGGGAAGTTCCTAGGCAGGCAGTGAGGGACTGAGTTCCCAGGGGGGGGGGGGTCCCTTGAGGGGGTGCCTGGCTGCTGGGGGCTCTTGGTGGGGGGAACCCTTTGGGATTCCCAACCTGGCAATCATGGTGTGGTGGGGGTTCTCTGGCCGGTGGGGCTTTGAGGGGTATCTGGGGTCCCTGGCCAGGGACTCTGGGGGCTGCGTCCCAGGGAATATCTGATGGGATCCTAGCTGGGGGGTGTCTGGGGCCCCTGGCTGGGGGGTCTGGGCTCTGGGTACTAGGGGGTGTCTGGGGGCTGCTGCTAACCATGATCCTTCTCTCTGGTCAACTTGTACCAGAGTCCTGGCTCCTAGTCACCAGGTCACCAAGTCCATTCCCCAGTCACGTGCCCTGTCACTGTGATAACTTTCTGTCCACTTAGCAAACACTTTTAGTGTGAATTCACAGAATTTACTTTTCTCCTCTTTTGAAAACTGCAGGAACTTTCGGTTCCGTTTGGAAAATTTTTGCCCCCAGTCCTTGTCCTAGATCTGCGGGGGTGAGGGAGGTGGGAAGGGAGTCAGCACTGCCACACGATGGTCTTTTCCACAGCGTTCTGAACTCATTCTTTCTGAAATCCGGTGTCATTGAGACCGTTGTTAATCCAGAGTCACTGTATGGAAAGACAAGGAGTGATTCCAGATGGACAGTGGCTCAAATGAGATCAGCCATTCTCCCTGTGAGGAGGGGCTCCCATTAGCTGCTCTCCCCAGAGAGCTAAAGGAGGGAAGCTGCTCATACACTCCGTCCCTCTCTGCTCAGGATATTGGGGTTCAGCTTCCTGGGTCAGATGCTGCAGCCTCCATTGTGATCTGGGAGACCAGGCTTGGCAGCTGCTGCTCCCCCAGTGGGGCTCTGTGCTGGGAAGTGACCTTAATTAAAGCTTCTTCTCTGCCCGGCCCAGGGGATGACTTTCTGCAGCTGGTCCTAGCCCCCTAGGGCAGTCCTGGGCCCTGTTACTACTAAATTCTGAGCCAGAGTCTCCAGGTAACTGAAAGACCTCAGGGAATGTCCTAGGGTCTGGCAAGAAAGTGACTCTGCACAAACAACACCACCTCATTTCTCCTCCCATTAGCGGTTGCCAGGAGGAAATCCAGCCATGGGAGAGCAAAGCCCCCAGGAATGGGACTGTCCCAGCCAGAGGGGCAGGGAGAGAGGACAGGGGAAGGAGAGGCTGAAAGGGGCAGTGGGAGAAATGAATGTGGGGGAGAGATTTCCAGCTCTCTAGTCCACCCAGACACATGTATTGCTGCATCCTGGGGCAGAACCACTTTCCAGTGAACAAAACAAGGATCAGACAGAGCAAAAGCCAGTTCCTGACTCCATATTCCCCCTGCTGGGGTGTGGCTGCCGTGGGGTCAGTGTCTGAGGGAATCCCCCACAGTGACTCCTTTGGTTCTGCTCTTTTCTAGCCTTGTGTTCAGAGAAGGGGTGAGGGGAGAGAGAAGGGAGGTTAAAAATGTGTCTGTGGACTTAGCCTGGCAGGAGGGGCCAGGTCTAAATTGTAATAAACAGATTGAGCATTTCCCAGCATGACAGAATCTAGGGTGTCTGTCTGCAGGGAAAGGGCCTGGGGGAATTGTGATGTGAAATTAACTAAAACCGGTTCTGAAACGCCCACAACTGCCCTTCTCCCCCAGACAGGCTGCAGAATGTTTTGCTCCAGCTCATCCCAGCCTGGCATGGGACAGGGAAGAGAAATGGCTGCAGTGGAGTCAGTCCAGGTAGAGATTATCGGGGGGTTGCTGGTGCGTTCCTGCTGGAGGAAAGGGAGAGCAAATACACCAGAGGTGGGAAGGTTTGCAGAGTCTGGTTTGGAGGTTGGAGCGGGGCAGGAAATTCACAGTGTGGGGAAAGGAGGAGGCCAGGGTGTGGCAGACCTGCTGGGAGTTTTTACTAAGTGGCCTAGATTCTAGGAACAGACCCAGGAGGTTTGGAGGTGGAAATGCCCTAATTTGTGAAGAGAGAAAATAACCCACCTACATGGAGCTAGTCAAACTGACCAGACTCCTAGTGCTGGAGCCTGACCTCACTAACCATCAGCTGCTGTGAGATATAAAGGGGACACCCATGAGTCAGGCTTATTGGAGCTGCCTCTCCCTTCATATCCCACTCCTCACAATGAGGAGGGTGTTGGGCATCCTACCAGCGAGCTCTCCCTGGACCCTGCTAGGGGCTCCAGATCCTGTATCAGTCAGTGGCTAGTAGGGGGGTGATGGATACGCTGGGAGAGATAAGGAGCTCTCTCTTCATCCCCTCACCCTGGCAATTGCTGGATACTCTGAGCCAGGTCGAGGTGGGACTCTCCTGACTATGATCCACCCAGAGCTTCCATTTGATTCACTCTTCTCTGCCACAAATAGTGGGGCTGTGAGTGGGGCAGCAAGTCCTTAGTGTTGGACTCTTACTCTTTCAGGGGCTGGTGACCTTCAAGGAGATGGCTATGTATTTCACCAGGGAAGAGTGGGCTCTGCTGGACCCCACTCAGAGAGCCCTCTACTGGGATGTCATTCAGGAGAACTATGAGACTGTGACCTCGCTGGGTAAGGGTTCCTGTCCCTTCTGTTCTTGGAAGGGGAAATGAAGAGTGAAGGTTCACGCCACCCCCACAATGCCATCTGTACCCTGTCCTGTTTCAGCATCACCCCAATAGGCCAGTGACACACATAATACCAGAGACCCTCCTCTGCTGCAGAACACTTTGGGAACAGAGCACAGGAGCCGTATTGCACAGTGTCAAATATCTCCTGTTTGCTCAAGTGAAACTGGGGGTTAGGTCTGGCATAACTGTCCCATACCCTAATCATTTTTCTTGCCCTTTTCTGAACCTTTTCCAATTCCAATATATCTATTTTTGAGACGGGGTGACATGTGCATGCAGTATTCAAGATGTGGGTGTATCATGGATTTATTTGCTGTTTTTACAAATATGATCTATGAGATATTCTGTCATATCTATCACTTTCTTAATTATTTCCTACATTGTTCACTTTTTTTCACTGCTGCTGCACATTGAGTGGATGTTTTCAGAGAACTATCCACAGTGACTCCAAGATCACTCTCTTGAGTGGAAACAACTAATTTAGACCCATCATTTTGTATGTATAGTTGGGATTGTGTTTTCCAATGGGCTGCACTATGTGCTATCCTGTCATCTAGTACTGCTGAGATCCTGGATTCAGTAATATCCCTGCCCTTCCTGTTCCCTTTCTCCACCGAACCCCGCCAGCCCATGCTTCCTGTTCCCA
Source organism: Gopherus flavomarginatus (assembly GCF_025201925.1). Taxonomy (NCBI): domain Eukaryota; kingdom Metazoa; phylum Chordata; order Testudines; family Testudinidae; genus Gopherus; species Gopherus flavomarginatus. The sequence goes on from NW_026115098.1 coordinate 2,400,267, forward strand.
GCTTCCCCAGGATTCTCGCACTGTCTCTGAACCTCTCTGTCAGCAAGAAGCAGTGCCAGGGACACTTGCCCTCTGTCTGGAGTCTTCGATTTCTGGGACATGGATTTACTTTCTCTGTGTTGTAAGAGGCTCTGTCATAATGAGTGTCTGTGATGTTACCCAGAGTACAATCTGGACTGTTAAATAGCTGTACCTCAGTCCTCCAGCATGGGGTGCCTTTTCCACTGTTTTCCCGCGAGAACAGCCAGTCTTGGCCAATTAACACACAGTCTCCAGCATGTAACTCACTCCCAGCTACACAGTATTGAGTGCTGCTAGACAGCCACTCATGAATTACACCTCAGGAGAAAACCAGCAAATTCTCAAGTGCCCAACTTTCCCCCAGAAATGTGCATCTTGCACTGTCCAGCACGCTACTGAACGACCCAAGCTCATATGAAGTCTGTCATTTCATCAGCGGAAAATGACATGCACCAGCTTGTTATCCCAAACAGAGTTTCCAACACACTTCAATCCACACATACTGGTTAGATGAACAATAAACCAAGCTGGTTAACTACCAAAAACTAAAACTAGGCCCAGTCCATGAAAGGGGCACTCCCAGGAGAGACTGTATAAAGGCTGGAACATGAAACACCTTTGTAAACCTGAGACAGCTGCCTTGGGGACAATGACAGGGAGAATCCCCCAAAGTGACTCCTTTGTTTCTGCTCTTCTCTGGCCTCCGATTGTTCCTTCCAACGTGGAGTACTTTGCACTTGTCTCTACTGAATTTGATCCTATTTACTTCAGATCATTTCTCCGTTTGTCCAGATCATTTTGAATTTTAATCCAATCCTCCAAAGCACTTACAACCCCACCAGCTTGGTGTTGTCCGCAAACTTGATACGTGTAAGAGAGAGACTGTTACTGGGAGGGTTTTCCCCATGTGTCAGAGGGTTACACCCTGGTGGGAGGGGGCTAGGCCTGTACTGGAATAAGGTCACTCTGTGCTTCACAGTGTGCTAGAACCTAGAATGTGCATTAGCAGGGGAAAAGCTGGGGGGGAATCGGCTTGTGGAATGGACAAAAGCCTAGTCTGAATTCTCACACCTTGCCCTTTTCACCCCGGCAGGCCAGAGAATAACATCCATGTTTCGCTGCAGATCATCTCGTCCTCCCAGGGGCAAGGAAATGCTGCAATGGAGCTGGCTCAGGTAAGGAGATTAATCAGGGTGGCGGGCTCTGCTTGGAGGGTTGAGGAGCAGTAAATGCATAAGAGGATGGGAATTGCTAGGGGTGGTGGGAAGCAGGAAATATCTCGGGTGGAGAAAGGGAGGGGACAGCATGTGACAAACCTGCTGAGACTTGTGTAGTGTAGGGCGTGATGGGTTGTCACCCCCAGGAGGCAGTTTGTGGAGCTTCTAGGAACTGCTGTGTCCTCTAACCCTCACGCTGGGCTGGCCCTTCTCACACTGCTTGCTGGAGATTTCGCCAGCCTCTCCAGGCCCTGTTATCACCCAACACAACAGCAGGTGGCGCCATGCAGCCAACTAAGCTACCTGAGTGCGTTACCTAAGCCACTCAAGGACAGATAGAAGACAAGAGCCAATTTCCCACTCCCCAACCTTGCACACTTGCTGTAGTATAAATCCAGAATGATACCATCTATAGTGCACAGGGATCTCTATAATACAAGCTCATTAATGTAGTTCCCCTTCCCCTCGATATGGGACAGATGTGCACAACAAGCTGAGATTTTCCCCAGACACTTCACTCAAAATACGCTGGTTAAGATAAGCATCAAACAAGTTTATTAACTGCAGAAAGATAGATTAAGTGATTATAAGTGATATAAACACAGATTATAGATTAAGGGTATAAACTGGA